>NC_079364.1:28538200-28838200 GCF_021018895.1 Seriola aureovittata | reverse complement strand
CTACTCCAATGAGCTGCCCCATACAGAAATGTAATATATGTTATACAGTATACAGTATGTCCTTATATCAAGAGTGATTTTGCCATATATGTCACTTATATGGGGATATATTATTATCACATACACACATCTACAATATAAGCCTACATAGATAAACATACATATTTGTGAGGGCTAGACCTATATGTCAATATATTGTTCAAATTTCTAATAGGTTCCATCCATACCATAATTTTTACATGTATGTTTTTATCTTAAATGTACATTTACATAATTCATATTTAAAAAATTCAATATGTGCACATATATTACATTTGTGTATGCTGTGGCTCACACGCATGTGTGTGTCCACATCGCCAGTGTTGCTGCTGCGGCGCTGCCAGTCCTTTCTTTCTACACTGAGCTTGCCTTTGATATTAGCCATCAATAAAAGTAATCATCCATCATTTATGAGTCCGAAACGTGAAGAGTTGTAACCAGAAAGCAGTCACATGATTTTTGTTAACCCTCCTTCAGAGCAAGAGATTGAGAGAGCACCAGAAAACTAAGATCTGTATGTTCTGTTAATATGTTGACATTATAATTATAGCCTACACTGGGTTCTATACACATACAGCCTCAACTTTCCCCTTTAACAACCTGCAATTGCTGAAATGGTTAATGCAGAAGTAGCATTGATTGCACAGTGTGCCAGTAGAGTGTGCACGGTCCATGACAAAAGAAGGCTGCAGAAGACTGACCGAGCTTGTATAGGACGTAACCCAGCCCTGCACATTCCCTCATCTCTCTATATCCAAACACAGGAAGCAGCAAGGAAAAAAACATTCCCCGTCTTAAGGCCCAGAAGCCTGATGCTGAAGCTGATCATCCGCAAGTAGATATATAGAAAAGTCATTAAACAATAATCTATAAGATAGAGACAGCCAGAGGTAAACTTGCAAGCAGATTAGCTTGCCAGTCGTAGCGCTAGCATTGCTACCCGCATTGTTGATGTAACCCTCACCCTGCAGGTCAGCTGGTCCTGCCAGAGCCCGAGCCAATTTGTTGCTAAAGAGCTAGCTGGTAGACACACAAATAGCTAGTTGTGTAGCTACTACAATACACGCCATGTTAGCTAGATTAGCTAATACACCTGAAAAACAGAGAAGGGTCTTCTTTTTAAATTGTCAGAGAATTTGCTCTGGAGAACATTTTTTTTCTCATCATATTCACATAAAGTTAAACTGGTAACATTACACCTCAATGGCTGACTGTAGTCTTTCTATGTGGAGTCTATGTTCTTTCTGTATCTTTGTTCTAGGTTGTCTTGTTTCTTCTGTCCTGTTTCAACTCAAACTCTGCTCTGGCCTGCAGTTGTGAGTGTGATTGTGTTTGTCTGTCAAGATTTGTTAATCCTGTGATAGACTGTTGATCTGTCAAGGGTGTTTCTTTTGTAAAGTCTGGGCTATGTGAGGTTTCAGCCTGAATAGAAAAAAAAAAAGGGTCTAGGAGATAGGTAAATGGATGAATGGATGGACTGATAACAGTAAATAGCATTTTTTGCTATCAAATGATGGATTATTGGAGGTAAATTCTCAAATCTCAATAGATGCAAAAAACAAATTATCCCTTATGATAATTTAAACTGCATTTCAGTACTGTGATCCCCCTGCACTGCTCTCTTCATAACCTTCTCTATTCTGTTCATTTGAATTCAGTATTTGTGCGTGAATTATAATCTTGCAAGAACGAGGGCACCATCTTTCTATTGATGTGATGGGTATAATGGAAAGTTAACCTCAAGATCAACTTAAAAGTACCTGATGAACTTCCTGACCAGGCCTGCCCAGACAACAGCCCCATGACAAATGTGAAATGTCACCGTTGCACATGAACTACTTACGCGCAGCATGTGTATTATCCTATCTGTTTGACATTTGCAGGGGAGGCTGAAATACAATGAATTACATAATTTGAATTATAACTAAATCCAGAGTTTCAACATCAGCAGCTTGAAGCTCAAAATTTAATTTTCCACAATTCAATAGCAAAATGTTCCTTGATGAACAGATTTACTTGACAGAAAACCTGCCATTATATCTGATATAGCCGGGTGTCTAGATAGCGGTAGCTTGTCCATGTTTGGTCTAACGACAGGTATTGGCCGCATTCTTTACAGAACCCATGTGAAATAGAAGAAACGCAGCAATATGCAGGTGCAACAATGGACAAGCGCCATTCTTGCTATGTTCTCAGGTATCATGTTCTCGGTAACTGTCATACCTCCACTAGGACAAAGCCGGTGGAACTGCTGCTTTGCTCTACTGTGTGTCTGTGCCACCTGCTCTTGTGGAGGGCAAATTACAATTTCTACCTGTAAGACATTCTGTATTTGCCTCCGAAACATGATGTATTAGAAATAGTTTGTGTATTTATTTGATCGGTACATTTTGTATTTAAAAAGCAAAGGGCATTGGTTTGTTAATGGTGTTTTGTAATTGCAAACCACACTGTTTGTTTGTGAATCCTAAAAATCATTTGTAAAATATATTTTTTGACAGGAAATTAGCTCCATATCTGTGTTTTCATTTGATGGACCTATGTGTATTTTGCATGTGCTTATGTAGGTAGAGTTTGTATGTGTCTAGGTGCTAATGAATACCTTACTGTTTGCCTCTGTGTCACTGCACCTGCCTTTGTGTCTCCACTCACGTGCAGACCAGTTTGCCTCCCCTCCATACTACATGTGTTTTATGTATGACATTAGAGGGTGACGGCATTTGGAGGGTCTCCTGCTTGGTAACAATATTTGTCATCTCTGAGGCCAGACTGAAGGAGCACGTACTACTGTAGGTATATGTTACCTGACCAGCACCCTCCTAAAACCCTCTCATTTACATTTAGAGTGAATGCCATACTGTCAGTGAAGCTCCATTCCACTCGCACAAAGCCCCTCACAACCTTTTCGCATCCTACTTTGCAGAACACAGACAGTAAACAATAGTTGTCGTGATGGGGGGAGGCGTCAGATACACTAATTTGGCGTTATGGCAAAGTCCTTACCAGAATGATAAGTATTACTTTGCAGGGTGAATCTAAAAGACTAAATCTCAGCGTGTCGAAACTGGCAAAATGGAACTTTTTGTTTTCAATGAATTTTAAAACGGAGCCAGAGGGGTCCATATACTTTACCCTAGGGGTTCTCAAACCTTTCCATATCAAGAACCCCAAATGGAGCCACATTAGACCGCAGAGACAATTTAATGACATTTTCACTGCACAGAGTTTGATAATTTAGTTGAAACCTGGTTACTGCCAAGACACAGAGGAGAGATAATGATCAGAAAATGAGACAGCACAGCGATGCTGGAAGGTTTCACAGACCACTACTTAAAGGGGCAAGTATACTCCAACAGAAGATGGTCAAACAGCTTTTGAACCCCACCCCCACCCACCTACGCACCTTTCACATGTTGGAACTGGGCAGGCTCCGTTTCACAATTTCTGTATCTGACAATCTGACATTCACACAGATGTCATGCAGTGATTGGCCAGGTGTGGAGAGGTGAGAAAGAAGTCTGAAGCAAGTCTGAACTTCTCTCAAGCTCTCTCTCTCTTTTTTTATTCCAGCCATAGAGTAATATTTTCTGTCACTTTTTCTGTGGACAACCAAGTGCAATACTATGAATGTGAAAAGCATTTTTTTTTTTTTTTTTTACTACAACTTGCCGCTCTACATAATGACAGGTTTTTCACCTTGCCTTCGACTGTGGATGTTTGGAACAGGTATAAAAACTTGTCTTTTGTCGGCACATCATATGAGCTAGCTCTTTTATAGCACAATCCAGACCTAAGGCGAAACTGTGCTCCTGTAAAAAATGACCCCGTAGGTCGACTGTGCAAACAGCCTCTTATGACCCACAGTTGCATTTTATTGTAAGACAACCTCTAGTGGCCGTTGTATTTGCGACAGGAGCAAAGGAGGACGTAAGATAAAAAGTATATAGAGCTATAAATTCCATATTAGGAGGATGGTTGGGGTGGATGGATGGCTCGACAAAACACAGGAAACCCCTGTTCGTTTCCCATGTGAGACCGATGATCATTGTTTTCTTTTATCCATAACCACAACCATAACTGCATGTTTTGTAACCATGACGACAAAGGTCCCCTGACCTTATTTACTACTTATTTTAACCCAAACCATGCTGTAAACCTGAATAAATAGTTAAATCAAACCACAAGCTTTACACAAGCTTCACTGGATGTTTCTTGCTGTTACCATGACAACATAGCTCTGGTACACCTGCATTGGTCATATCCAAGGGTCGGGACAAGCAACCATACTACGAGGCGTTGTGTTTTGACTTGTAAAGAGGCAGCATCCAGTATCTGATCTGGTATCAAGTTCTTATAATGGAGCCATGATTTTAATTAAGGGTGTTTGCTATGGTATGGCGACATCGTAACATTTTGCTAAGGTAATTAGCAAATGTTACCATAACATTAGCTAGCACAAACTAGAGTGAGGCTGATGGGAAAAACATTAGGTTTGCAGGTATTTGCTCATGAACCACAGTACTGCCTGATTTCAAACTGTGAAACGGTGATGGTGATTGTAAAGTTCGAAAGTCAAGTGAATTCTTCCTGAGGGTGGCAACGAAAACTGCATCACATTTCCTGGAAATTCATCCAATAGTTGCAGAGATATTTCACTCACTCACAACCACAAATGTCTACCTCTTGGTGGCACTAGAGAAATACTAGTCATTAGGATACATCACCTGGACAAGAAGAATATCTGCATCAGATTTCATGGCTACCCATCCAACGGTTTTTTAGATATTTCGCAAAAAAACAAAACTGTCAACCTGCTGGTGGTGCTAGAGGAAGAGAAAAAAGGTGTCTCCAGTCAGCAGGATTCATTCTATGGGGACAATGAATGTCAAAAATTTCATGGCAATCAATCCAGCATTTGTTGAGATACTTTAGTATGGACCAAAGTGGTTGACGTGCCAACATTGTTACCCTTAAGCAACTTAAACAGTTTCATTCCTTAGGAGTCAAATCAAAATGTGATTCATTTGTTTGCTGCTGATACTGAAATTCCTAAAAGACCCCTTGGTGGTCCCTAAACCCCACTTAGGGACTTCACAAAAGTAGGAAAGTTAATGAAACTATTTGAGATTATTGTACTACTTACCTTCATTGCCAACAAATAAACAAAAACAAATAAACAATGTCTCAATTAACACTGGGATAACATGCTATCATAAATAAGCCCATTAATGAGGGTGAAGAGGCTAGTGCAGATAACCAGTCTAACAACAGCATCCAAAACTTTATCTAATTGTCAGTACATGCCCTCAGGTAAGTTTAATAACTTTACTTAAAACCACCCTTCATAATTGGCTAGATATTACTGCTGATACTGAGCTACCTTGTGGGAAGGATGCTCCTGTTTGTGCGTCTGTCTCCTGCACCACCTGTGTCCAGCCGCTCTGCGCCGCTTTGAAGTCAAATGATATAATGTTCCTTTTGTTTGTGGATCACTGAATAATGTAACTTTTATTAGTTGTGTTACTTTTGGGGTTGCGGCGATGCAGCAGAGGACCAAGGGTGCTCTGTCTTTGCAGGAAGCACTAATTATCCCTCTAAGAGATAATAACTGTATTTATCGTCTGAGGTGTTCATTTTCTGAAGGGTTATTTATCAAATACCATGCGGGATTAGAAAATCAATTCAGAGTGTCACAAATTAATTTGCAGCCATCATCTCACTTGTTCCCATGAGACAGCAGGCAGCAGAGGCACCTTACTAATGTGCAGAATGCTGCTGAAATGATTTATTTTTCCATATCTACCATATCTAATGAAGAATGCTAATGTGAGCAGTGACAGAAGAACAAGCATGTACCTGTGTGAAATCTCTGCTGCTGTTATAGTTTTTCACTTACTCAGCTTTAGGGAGGGAGGGCACACACACACAATTTTATTGACATGTTGGCTCCGACCAGGCATATTATAAAGCTGAAGCAGGTTGCACAATAAATTACAGCCAAAATGTTTATATGTACGCAGCCAAGTACAGTGCAAATGTTTTCCCTCATAATGTTCCTCATTAGATTAATCTGATTCGATATTCTGGCATTTTCCACTGAATCACAGCCAAATGGATTCTGACTCACACTGCAGCATCCCTGTCACATAACAGAATCCTGTAAGGTTCAGTTAATGTCCTGCAGTCACAGAATGTGGCAAACTAGCTGCCGCAGTCAAGTTTATTAAAATCATACAATTAAAATTGTATTTTTTTTCTTTTGTGGCGTAAAGAAATAATTTGAGAGAATGGGTTTTCATAGAGAATTTAATAATGAAAGTAAAAACCAGTGGACTGATCTGGACTAAACAAAAACTGAGTATGACACAGAATTCTGCTGCATTTAATTTATCAAAGAAGTGCAGATGTATGCATATATTATGTCTCAACTGTGTCTCTTACTATTTTTTTGATATCGAACTGATTTTTTTCCCAGTTACATGATGGTAAGAAATTTAATTTCTGCCGCTATCATGCCGACATTACTTCAAGTGAAGACCTGTAATTACACGGCACACAGAGGAGGACTGCGACATCAGAGAGTAGGGTTTGCATTTGAATCCAATTTGTGGTCAAGGTTAGTGTTAGGGGTTTGGATTAATATGGTAAAGTATGGTGTCCCGGAGAGGTCACAGCAGTGCATTGAGCTCTCATGGCCATTGCTCTGTCTCTTGCTTTAAGTCACTGTTAACTTGCTGTAGATGCTGTGAGTGGATATTGTATTACCAGAGAGTAGCTATGCTGTAGTAAAAACATAATAGTAAATAAGTAGTTTTGCCTGTCCTATATGAGAGATGAGTCAAAAGTCATGTAAAAGTGTTAATTGTCATGTGCCCAGTTAAAACAAGCTTCCCTGTACAGTGAAATTTGCCTTCTACTCTGAATGCTGTTTATCAAAACAGAAACACGAGGTTAGCACTGTCGCCTCATAGTGAGAAGGTTCTGGGTTGGACTCCCGGGCCTGGGGTCTTGCTGTGTGGTGTTTGTATGTTCTCCCTGTGCCTGGGTGGGTTCTCGCTTGGTTCTCCGGCTTCCTCCCACAGTCCAAAAACATGCACGATAGGTTAATTGGCGACTCTAGAAGTGCCCATAAGTGTGAATATGAGCGCTTGTCTCTATATGTCAGCCCTGTGATGGACTGACGACCCGTCCAGGGTGTACCCCGCCCTTGCCCAATGTCAGCTGGGATTGGCTTCAGCCCCCCTGCAAACCTGTAAGGATAAGCGGTATAGATAATGGATGCATGGATGGAAAAATCTGAGTGACTTTGAAGGACGGTTCATTCTCGGGGCACTTTTTATGTGTTCCTGAAAAAGCGGCGTGTCGCTTCTTCTGCAACAATGAAGTTAAAAAGGACCATTGCCTGGTGTGATGATCTGCTGGGGGTCTCCTGCCTGTGTGTGGGAGTGTGTGTCTGTCTCGCTCTCTGCGCAGACACTCAGATTTATTTATTTATTAATCGAAGGTGCTGGAACGCTGTTCACTTGAACCCCCGCTTTGCCACCCCATTTAAAAACTCTGAGAACCACCGGAGAGCATAGGTGTGAAAACAATGAGTCGGGGGGTGGGGTGGCTGGGTGGGGGGTCTTTGATGATGCTGCAGACTCTTGTTTGGGCTCTCCGGTGGCAGATATCCAGCAGAGATGGTAGGGGGCACCCTGACGATCTTCTCAGCAGTCTCTGCCACTCTCTGCATGTGTTTGCAGTCCGTGACGATGTAGCTGTAGAGGACGTGTAAAAATTTCCCGTCTCCTGAGGAAGCCCAGCTGCCATTGTGCTTTCTTGACCAGCTGGGTGATGTCACATGTCCGAGTGAGGTCATCTCTGATATGGCCGTCTCCACCTTGGGCTCACAGATTGTCTCCTCTCCACTATCATCTCCTTGGTCCTATCTGTGTTTAGAGGGCGAGGTGGGTGGTTGTTGGCACACCATGTCACCAGACTTGCCCCCCCCCCCCCCCCCCTGTATGCTGTTTAGTCACAACCAGTGATCAGGTGAACAGGTTCACATTAATATATTATTTGAACGTATGTAGATGCTAAATTTTTGATGTTTCATATATGATGGTGTCTTGTTATCCAATGTGAGACGGCAAAGAAGATGACAAAGAAATAAAAACTAACTATAATAGATAATGTTTATACTCAACTCATGCACATTATGATAAATGAGAAAGGTTCGCTCTGCTTCACTCTGCTTCTGATCATAATCTAAAATAAATGTATTGCTTTTATTACAACCAAATAAATAAATACCTGAATAGGTGAGGTTTTAATTATGTATTGAGCTCCCTTTATAAAAATATCTTCCCTGTCTGTCAGTCACCACTTTAACAAAGTTAAACATGCCTCCATTTGCTGCAAAATGATATTATCTAGCCCTCAAACATTGTTGAATTTGTTTGTGTTTGCATCTGTTTGTTGCCTGCAGAGCGGAATGTGTACCTACTACGTGTTTGTTGATTCTGATTCATAGACAAAAGAGACCCCAGCCCTGAGTTGACGGATAATCTGTTTATATTACTGCTGGAGGCAGTTTCTTTGAATTAGTGCTTTACTCAATAAACACTGTGAAGTGGGGGAAAAGTGCTACTTTCTTCTCGACTGTGTTAGTGGGTTGAAAAGACAACATCTGTCATACGATCCCTTGAAAAAAATCGATTCTCTAAGGGAACATAAAAACTGCTCAAATCAAAAGAAATAAACTCTGCATCTCGTGGAGATAATACGTTTGTAAAAGTAATGACATGCAAACAAACAATGCAATCCATGCTGGACAAGTGAGTAACAAACAACAACAGCTGATCCAAAACATCAGGACCGGCTTGGGCACTGTGACTGGGCTGCGGCTCTGCAGCTCCACAGGCATTCCTCCTATAACCGTCATTGTAGCCCTTCTGTCGTTTCAGACCAGAGAAGATATCCTACGTTTCCATTTCACATGGATGACTCTCAGTGGGTTTACTCACCACTGCTGACCAGGAGCGCCACAAGCTTTGCTGATTTGGAAATGCTCCAACACTGTTGTCTGGAAAAAAATTTGTCCAATGTCAAAGTCACTCAGGTCTTTCCACCAGACCATCCAACACACTGACTATGAGAACCAACCATCTACCATATCCCAGAGCTTTACATGCACCGTTGTTAAAAGATAATGTTAATGTGAGTTTTTTGGCTCATCGTCGTATAAAACCAGTAGAACTTCATCAGATCTCTACAAAGAATGACTCTTTTGATTGAGTGTTTGACAGATGTCCTCTTTTCTACGCCACTGGCATAGCTACAGCCTCGCAAGCTTTATCTACTCTATACCACAGCCCTGCCAAGACTCTGGCACATGGCCTCACACTGCATCTGAGATAGCCTCTTTGATTTTCTGCAGTTTATGTGACATGAATAGAAAATCTCATGTGCACCCTACACAGGACGGCTGAATGGGATATAAGGTTGTCATGCTTGGACAGGGGTAACAACAGACCAGAGGGATACAAGGCGTAGTCCTACCGCTACCTTTTTCTGTCAAATCCAGAGGAGGAAAGTACTATCTAACTACCCCCCCCCTCCTCAAAAACACACACACACACACACACACACTCTCCGTCTGTGTGACTTCGAAAGAGCTGTGCAGCTTTCAGTGCTCAGCATGAGAGCATTTGATATTCATAGAAGGGAAGAGGAGGAGAAAGTGAAACAACAGCAGGGGCACTGCCTTACGCGTGATATTACATTGTAATTATGATTTGGATGCAGGCACTGAGACAGCACTGAGGGTGCACAACAAATTTACAAAAACGCATGTGCGCACACACGCACGCGTGCACACGCACACACACACACACAAAGAGAGCAAAAGTGTAGTAATGGCACACACTCTTTGGGTAGAGGCACTTGCCCATCATCGCAGGAGTAATGTGGGATCAGGCGCAGCATATATGAGGTCTGTGAGCAGGCTCCATATAGCTATCGACAGAGCTGCTCTGATTGGTTTGTTTACCATCAATATTTGCAGATGTCAATCTTGGCCCCTTTGAGAAAATGGATTTTTCAGCATGAAACAGAATGTTTAGAGAAACCACTGGTATTAGGACCAGAGACAGAGAGAGAGAGAGAGAGAGAGAGAGAGAGAGAGATAAATGTGGTACACCTGAAAATATCACTGATATCTATAGCCAGGCAGAGAGACAGGCGAGACAGTGAGAGATTATGAACTGCCCAATAATGTTCTCAAAGAGTTTGTTCTCCCAAAAATGACAGATTCTGAGCACTTTGTACTTCACATTGGAAACAAGCCAGTAGAATTTCAAATTTGATTTATAAAGCCTTGTTTTTCTTTTTTTTTATAAACGAGAAATAAAACCTGAGACTCTCAAGCAGCAGAGGAAGAAGGCAGAAGAGAGAAGAGCAATTTGGACACACTAATATGGCAAAGAAGCAAACACATACATATGTAAAAATCACAAAAGCACTATAATGCATTTTGAAAACATTCCTATGGGATTTTTCAATTCGATTAGTAAAGGTTTTGAGTAGGGAGAAAGAAAGAGCTGTCAGACTGCTATGCTGGCACATCTACTCTGCCTCTTTTATCAAAGATAAGTAGTATTGATTTACTTTGATGCTGTAAAAAGTATTCGTCTTAAGAGCTGACATTTAATAATCTCCACCTAATCCATGTTTTGCTGGGAGCCTCTTGAGATGCTGGCGAGTCCTCTATTGTTCTCCTGTTCTCTCCTGCACCTACTGTATATCTAATGAAGGAGGCTGACAGTATTAACCCCCACTGCCTCATAGCTATACATACAGAAAATAGAGGGTGCAGTGTTTATCTGATAAAGGCTGAAGGAATGCATGTGTGTGTGTGTGTGTGTGTGTGTGTGTGTGTGTTCAGTGGAAAGTCAAGCTGATTGTGCTTCGTTTCTAAAATGTCGTAGTAGCCCAAGACTGCAACTGAAATGTGGAACAACTGGTAACCAAATACCTTTTATATGTAAATGGATAAACACGGTGGCCAACACAGACACAAATACAACACAAATACAAAAGCCAAAACACGAAGGCAAAAGCACTTTTTCATCTTGTAACAGTTTCAAGCTGGCATCTATTGTCTATTGTTATAATAGCTGCCTGTTGGTGATGGGACACAAACATCATTTTTCTGTGGTTGCAGATGGTCTCAATACTTTGATAAATCAAATCTTAAACACATTTGGTGGGTTGCACCTGTCCAGCTGACATTGCCACCGCTGTCTAACTTCATCACTTCGGTAAATGAAACATTTGTGTTCAAGCATCCTTGTTGAATGATAAAAATTTCCACATTCCCATAGACACAACGAAGAAGTTACATAACTGTCCTGATGTGACAATAAATGGAGTTGGGATGTGTGAAAAGATACAGCCTTCAGCTATCAGTTGTGATTTACCATGTCTTTGAAGCTGCCATCATCCATGTATTTATATTAACAATGGATCAAATGACTGTGTATATGAAAAAGAGTCATAGTGACAAACCCACAGAGAATTATTACAGTTTCCCTCAGCTATCTGAAGTGTTAAGTGGCTTTTGACTCAATGTATAGGTTTACTGGCACCACAACTTTAATGTTTAATGTTCTTCACTCTCATCAGCATGGTTCCCAGCAGCTGATTGTCAGTGAAAAAACTCACTGATAAACCCACTGTGCACTGCCTTCCCAGCACTAAACAAACTAAGCGAGTAGCTGGAGAGCACTGGAGCGTTTCCAAGGTACTTCTGATTCAGTTATTGTTATTAACAGTTATTCTTAGACAGCAGCATTTTCAGTGACCTGAAGGTGTGTCAAAGATACTTTATAACTAATGGTATGAAACGGTATACTCTTCCTGTCTCCTAAGTGGGCGTGGTCATAATTGCTTACATAACAAGACAACAATACAATACAAAGCAATACAACACTAGATACAGTTACAAAATTGCGCCTGATTTTGCTGCTCATTTTTATCTGCTAGCTTAATATCCGATCAATCCAGTACAAGATCATATCAGTCTAATAATACTCTCTGTTTTCCCTCCAAAAACAGTTAAATAATGATAACAATAATAGTATTATTAAGCAAAGTAACACAAGTTTTATCAAAGCTTTAATGTTTAATTCATGGTTTCATATTAAAATCTAAATCTCTAAACTCCTATTTTTCTGGTTGGAAATCTACGTCAGCAGCACTGCAGCAGTGAAACAAGACCAGAACCAACAGAGAGAGTTAACTGCGTTGCTGAGACAGAGACAGGTCTAATTTTCTCCTGATTTGTCTGTCTGAAAAATAACATTTTAATGTGAGAATGTTCGGAAGATCCGTGGCTTGTGAAAAATGGATCCAATATTTATTACGGCGACTATGGGGCGAAAATCATAATCTGTGCTCACGTTCACTTCTCCCATTGGAGTGAACAGACTTAGACCCGAACGAACCAATAATTACTAAAAAACTGCTGTTCCTCGAAAGACCACTAGAGGCTGCATCCATAAGTGAGTCAATCCGCCTAGACTCCCAAGTTAAGATGCCCAACTTTACAGCAGAAATAAACATGTTAACAGCCTGGTACAAAAAAAGTCTTTTAGTCTCAATAGCTAATTTCCCCCTTCATGACAACTGAACGGGGGGGTGAATTTGTAGATAACTCCCCCATTTTGTTAAGGCTCAAAGTTATGCATAATTAAGGGCTTACTGCTTTGAGTGACAGGTGGGTAAGTGTATGCCTGCCACAAACCATCATGCACTGAAGTCTCTGCTCCACACATGTCCCACCTCTTTGCCCACTTTTGGATCAGCCAGGAGTTCAGCGGAGTCAGACACTGCCCAGATGGTGACGGCAGAGCAGCCCACTCTGAGCTTCAAAACCGCTCTCCAGAAACCTGTGGGTGACATCGCGGGGGCCACATCTGTCTTTATTTACAGTCTACACTCAGATCTGCTGCTACTCTCCTAAATGGGGTGGGGAAGTGGTGAAACCCATGTGACACAGATACAGGAAATAATTCAACAGTAAAAAGGAGCTCAAATATAAAATCAGAGATGTCTCCAAACAGCAGAACACGCACTGATCACAGATGGAACATCAAAATGAAATTTTAGTTTTTGCCCACTGGGAGATTTGCCTCCACATTTTGTGTATTAATGGGAAATTATGACAATTTCATTACATTTTATTTTGTGAATAAGATTTGTGTTGTTCAGAAATCATTCATATTGTTGAGACGGTGCCCTCACTCCACCGTCACAAAAGGAAAAGTAACAAAGTGTGTGTTTGTACGCACCTGGGTGGGACCGAAGGCCCAAAGAATGGCTTTTGTGCAGGCACTGTAAATTCCAGGCCCCCGGCTCCTGTCCATTAGCATAGCTCTGCTTTCTCGCAGCCGCCCTCGGTGCCCGGCGTCTCAGTGGAGGTGCGCTGAAACACAACACACCAAATGAGATGTGACTTGTGCCGCCATACTGTTCTATTTATACTGGATTGGAGGACATTGAGGGAGTGATGCAAAAAAGCGCTCACCTGCTGCTTGATGAGGTCTGGTGGCTCTCCAAGCCTATGGAGGAGCCTGTGTAATTTTCACCCTCCACATCTAAGGGTGTAAGGGAGACCTCATTCTCTCCCCCACCACCACCCCCGTCACAGCTGTCCTCGCCCACCTTCCCCCTAAAGGCAAAGAAAACAGTAGATAATTACCTAGTGTGAAATTTCCTCGCAGTCAGTGTCTCCGCCACACTTTGTGTGGGTGTCACAGAAATCATATTTGACTGCGGTTTTGAGGACATGCAACAAGGCTACAGTTTTGATGCTTCTTGTGTCTGAGGTTCTCTCCCAGGGGTAAAAGAGCAATTCTAAAAATAATGGTTTTCCTTTTTGATTTTTTTTTTCTTCACAAACACAACAGGTAAGAGCCCAGAACAGCTTTTGACTTTGAATAAATGCTGAAACAAAAACCTGGGCTTTTGAAAATCTCTAGCACCTCAGTGAGAGTGCTCACGTCTGGTCCTATATTTATCAAACTGCTGAAAGATAAAGCTAAAAAAAAAAAAATCCTACACTTCATAACCAGTAATAAATTCATCAAATTTCTAACAATTTAAAATACTCCAGAGCTCTGTTAAGAGCAGATTCTTTCTTTTTGACTGCAGAACATAAAAAGAAGTGAGAAGAGATGTTTTGGAGTAATTGTACAAAATGTTATTGGTCATGATGAATATGTTATGTTAGTTGAAACAATGTGGGTATTTTAGAATAGGGTAGTTTTACTACTTGCACTTCATGTGAACATTTGGTAGGATGTTACACGCACGCACACACACACACACACACACACACACACACACACAGACACTTCTTCACATTTATCAGTGGTGCAAACAACAAGAACAATGCTGCCATTGATTCTGTTCAATGTTCAAAATATATTTTGTTCACTTTCTATGCACCTTCATTATCTTCACTCGTCAGTGTAGAACTAAATTCTCCTTGTTATATAATTTCTCTTATGTTTGTTGCTGAGCAGCAGCAGAATATCTTTCCTGCTCAGGTTTGATTTTGTTTTTGTTTGGATTTCAGCCAATTTTATCCCTATTATATTATTATTAGATTATCCCTAATTTAATATAATAATAATTATAATAATATTGTATTTAGGTATTATTAATATCGTCTATAACATTGTTTATTAAATGAGAAATTATGAATAATTTTATATTTTTTGTAGAAAAAATATTTTTGTATATTAATTCGATATATACAATTACACATTTTCTAAAATTTTGTAGCATTTAACTAAGTGTGTAATTACATTTTTTTAATATTATTATTTTAAGAATTAATAAAGCAGCAGACATTAGTAACTCATTGTGTCTGAAAGCTGCTCCAGCAGAGATTCTCCCTTGCCATGACATATTGATTTCAGTGGGAAATTCCATTCATACCTTAAAATACTGTGGAAACGCCAAGCTCTTGTCAGTTGACGGCAGGCTCCACCCCCCGAAAGCCTCCATCACTCAGGCCTCATTTAGCCCATGCCCTCGTGACTTCAATAAATGCCAGATATGAGGAGGAAGGGGAAAGAAGTGGGGGTGGGGGAGTGTTGTTTAAGAGCGAGGCTGCGGCAGGATTAATGATCAGAGCGGCAAACTTGGCTTTTGCTTGCATCAGGTAATCAATGGCGTTGAGCGAGGCAGACGTGCCGGCAGACGGAGGGGCTCGGCGAGAGCTGCAAAAGCCGAGACTAACCTCCTCTCATTTCTCAAAGAGACAGAGGGCCCCTCGCTGCCAAGCTGACAAGGTGAAACACTGTGGGGACCCAAGTTGAATGGCAAGGGCTTTTATACAGTTTAATGATTTTATTAATCTGATGAGTCAAACGCTCATGTCATGAGTCCCGGTGATATGTTATTTGTCTTAAGTGGCTGTTTTCACCAAGTTGTTCCACTCTTGACTAAGGTTAGGTAGATATTAGAAATGGTTACCACACAGGGAAATAATAGATGGTGCTTCAAGCTTGGTGCAGAAATAGCAAAGAGATCTGCTACAAAGAAAACACAACACTGAAATGGTACTGCTTTTGCTAAAAAAGGACAGGGGTTATCCAGTAAAACCAAAGTAAGTTTATAAATATGCTGGTTCTGATCTCTCTTCGGTGAGTTATTACAAAGCATATTTTCCTCACAGCAAGGATTCTTTTTTTTTTTTCCCTGGATTTCAAAGACACAAAGCTTTGATTGACATGTTGGTTTGTTCCGGGTGTTTAATTGTATTTTCAAAGATCTCTCTGGGATCAAAAGGTTGACTAGTTGTTGTGTTTATCATGTTGTGCTGCTTTCTTACTTGCCTTTGATCTGACTTTTTATGCTCTTGAATAAATGCCTGCTTTCATTTTGCAAATGCACTCTGATTTCTAATTGAGGATAAAAATGGTCCTCTGCAACTGCAAGACTTTCTCCTTTATCATTAGTGGCCACCGCCATTATGAGACGCCACAAATCACAAGTAAAGGGTCACCGTGCTGACATTTTTTATGCTGCGTGTTGATGCTTCTGGGAGAAACTTTAGAGTACAAAGTCTGATTATATGATGCCTTGTGCCCCATATGATGGATGTTATGTAATTATCATACAATTGACATCAGAATTGCATAAAATAAAGAAAGTATTGTTCACAGAAAACATTGTCTCCTATTGTAATCTGAAAGACAGAACATGTATAGGACATTCCTACATGCAAATACACAACTGAACAATAGCAGTTGTGCTGAGATAGGACCTCACGTTGTGTATGAGCCTTTTATTTACACTGAGCTATTAAAGATACTATTCACCCTGAAACCATAGATAGTAGATCACAAGATTTACAAAAGCCTTAGAACAGACTGTGATTTAATGGTCCTTGGAAAGAGAGATTCCTTTGCATTTCCTGAAGTCTTGAGGGTTTTGCAATCAACAAACATAATCTTAAAACATGCCACTTTGACTGAGCAAGCGGCCTTTGAATTCACTGCATTTCGTACATTATGTTGATGGGCTGAAGCCCACTGATGGTGATGAGATGCTAAAGCTTCGTTCAGGAAGGATGTAAACGGGATTTTATATGTACAGTGTTTTTTTACCAAGTCAAGTTGAGGGCAGATGCAGGATTGCATATAGTGGTGTGACTAAAGTCACATCCATGCAAGTTTTAAGTTGAGCATGTACCATGTCTTTTTGGAATCTATCTAATAAACATACAGAGGTCAGAAACTGTGGGGATACAACCAGAAGGACTGAAGTGTACCTGGTGAGTTCTGAGATCAGTTAAAATCAGTTTGCTGTTTTTGCTGTTTGTTGAATAAGCTCAGATTGAACAAAAAGCAGTCAAATTCATATGAATAATGCAAGGTGAGAATTTGCTTTATGTTCTTTCCTCACACACCTTAAACCTGGCGGATTTTGGGCCAACTGGTGGAAACATAACAAGCTCTGGCAAAGTTATTAATAAACAGTCCAGCAGACACATAGCAACACTGGTATTCAGACAAATGCACACACTGGTGTTTGGGAAAACCATGGAAGTGAACATAAAAATATGCTAAATTGTACAGTGGATGTGAGGGAATCTGCAGAATCTGCTGATAATTACATTGTAGTTTGTAACTATGGTTTACCCCAAGGAGCAACCTCCATGGCTGTAAAATGAAACCAACACAGAAGTGCCAAAAACTGCAGTTCCATGAAGGGCCACTTGAGACTGGCTACAAATGGATCATGTTAAAATGTCCAACTTTACAGCAGAAATAAACATGTTTAAAACCTGGTTCAGCAGAGTCAGGCACTGCCAAGATGGCGGAGCAGCTCACTCTGAGCTTCAAAAATGCTCTTCCGAAACCTATGGGTGATGTCACGGAGGCTATGTCCATCTTTATTTACAGTCAAGGGCTGATCCCTGTCCTATTGTGTATACATAGTTGATCCAAAGTTAATATGAAAATATTGATCACAGCAGCTTTAAGTCTTAAATACTAATGCTATGTTTGGATTAAGTAGAATGTACATTTCAACTTACTAAATCATAATTGTAAGATACAAAGTCAGTATTAAGTGATCATCTCAAATGAATGACTGACTCCTAGTTAGTGTGTAATAAACTAGGCATGTCAATTTTTTTATTTACTATCCAATCATTTTTTTTACTTATAAATATTATTATTTTATTATCTTCTGGCAGAGACAGACTTCCATAGAACGGATCTCTTACAGATTGTGTTTAAACTTCTTTGATTTTTTAAGTGCTTCAGATTGCTTTGTTGCACAAAAAGTACTTTCTACCTAAAGCCTGGCTGATGGATCGATAAAGAGTTGTCAAACAAGAATGATTCACTGCAGCCATCTTGCTCACTACAATCTTTTGAATTGTTCAGTTCCCCTTCATCATTGCGTTAGAAGCTGTAATATTTCATACTGGACGGCTCCAGTCTTCAGCTTGTCATTCCACTGAATCTATAACTCTGTCTAGAGCTGGCAGATGTATGCAGCTGCAGGACAGAGGGTCAATCTGACAAAATCCTTTTAACCTTAACTTGTTCTTATCATACAGCCAGCTGCCTTCAAGGTGGGTCACAGTCTTGATGAAGCGGCCATTAGCTCAAGCAGCCTGACCTTAGAAAGGAAAACTGTCACAAACTAAGTTCTCTCAAGTATCCAGACTCCAAAAACGCATGATCAATCGAGCTGACTCAAGTGTTTTTACAAGTGCGATTCTCAGTCAAGAGTGTCAGTGTGCGATTATACCTCCATCTATCATAGTGATGGGACTAAGTATTGGCTCCCTGTGACAGACACTGAGGAATAGAACTCGACTTCAAGACAGACTTCACAGACTCACTAGATCAGCAGTCTGGAGCATTCACGAGAGACGACAGGCATTCAGCTTTTTCCTTATCCTCTCAACAACCTCTTAATTTATAGCCCAGGGTTTCCTTCTCAGAGTTTTGCTGCTGCTGTCCACCATCCATGCCATGAACTCCCGATGCCCTCTCTGGCTGATGGTGGTGATACAACGAGGAAGTGTTTTGAGGATTAATGGGAACTGCACGGATCTATGCAGCAACATTAAAAGTGTCTGTCTCCAGCAGAGAGAAGTTACAGTATACACAATTGATGGAAAAGTCTCTCTTGCTGTCTTCTGAGTGGGTGTTTAAACATTATATAGTACACAACACTGGATATTAGCTCAAAGCACTTATGAATTGAAAATCCTTTTTATTATCCTATGCAGCTACCACTTTGTTTGCTCTCTTAAGAGGAGCAAGAAACAGCTTTCTGAAGAGGCGGACAGGATGTAAATTCCCCCTGAAGAATTGACGCTCATCAAATTAACCGTCCTCAGTAGTCTATTGTTACAATTAGAAGTTAGTGAAGCTATTCCTTACATATGGGCAGCTGTTGTCTATTTTCCTTTAATTTGTTGTAATTTGGAAGGAATCGACTTAATGCCTCGTCCGACAAGAACACGTTTTACTGATATAGATTGTTGTAAGGCAGGCTTAATTGATGCTGAGCGTTGCAGCAGAATTCTCAATGAAAAAGCGATGAAACAAGTGACTGCTTGACAACCTCGCCTCGGCAGAACCGCTCCCCTTCTTCACGATCATGTTACTGGAGACACAGCCGACTTGAGAGGCATGACTTGAGCCCGGCCTTGGTTATTTGCTTGTCTTTTCAATGAGTCTGCGCTGTCTGTCACTCCAGACAGGTGTGTGCTTGTCAAGACCACCATTTGCATGGTGACTTCATTTGAATAATAGGCAAGGAAGAAGGGCTGAATACTCCACTCTTAACCTTAATATATTTCTTTTTTTTTGTCTGATTAAATTACATGTTTCACTGAATCTTAATTGCTTTTTTGTGAACCTGCTTATGTGATCTGATTTGCAATTTTCACTGGGAATGGTATTGTATTACTTTGAATATTAAAGAAAGTCAAAGGGGGCAACAAGCTTTCCACAATTTGCTCTTAGACTTTTAGTGGCGTAAAACATAGTTCAAAGAATTCAAGGATTATAATTGTCAAAAAAGACTGGTTAAATTGTTCTTTTCAGGAAAGGGCATTAATATGTTACCTTTCTTTTGAACTCAATTTACTGAAATGGGGAAAAAAATACAACTTTTTCCCCTGAAAGGAAATGCAAAGCCTTTGCAGTCATGACTCACACTGTGTGATTCTTTCACATACAGGATGGTCAATCCCAGGTAAAGGTCTAATGAATATATGGGCACCTCTCCAGTGATCATCTGCTGTGAGATTGGCGCCTAAAATGCATAATCAGCTGTAATTAATCGAACAAAGTGATTAATCACATTTAGCTCCCTCTATGTTTGCATGCAACCTGTCATAATCAATTATTTGCGGGATAAATCGTGACTCTGGAGATAGGGGTGGCAGGAGTGGAGCGGGGCGCCTGATGAAGACTGATGACAGCCCTAAACATGGGACATGACAGTGGGAACATGGTGGAGATTGAATCCGTAACCCTTCGAGCACATCATAAATTATCTCTCTCAGAATAAAATGATTGATTTGCATCGCTCCTCGCTGCACCTGGAATTGCTGTCCTTCACAGAAACAAAACAAGTGGGTGAACACAATATGAAGTCTAATATTATAAGCTGATACTGGGAAAGAAAACACTGTAATATGTTATTTAAGGCTGGTCTCCAGAGGTCTCCTCTTTTTTAGCGTTGAAGAATCAGATGTACATCAGACGTTATGTCTAGACACAGCCAGTTTGACACTTTGAAATATACTGTGTGCATGTCCTAGAAATATGCAACCTATTGAAGGTTCATTTTCCAACTCCTGGAATTTTGCATTGGGTAAGACATAAATTTATCTAATTTAAAACTGAAATCTATAACTTTTGTGGAGGTGAGCGATAGCTGAAAAGACTGGACCTGTACAGGAAAGGGTAACCGTTCTGCAGAGGCCTTGTTTATTCAAAATCTAGCAGTGTCATTCTGGTCTTGTGCTATTGATCTTGATTTGTGAATATGAAAGACTGGTGTGAATGTGCTCGATCTGTTTTGTTTCGTGTGAAGGACAGGTGTGACACGACAAGCCAATCACGCTTGTGTGTTTTATGCAACCTTGTTCTCTATAAAGACTAGGTTGTGAATAACTAAAGTTATACAACTTAATTTGCGTTATCAAATACATTTTGTTGGAAATGTTGCTTCCTGGGTTGCACTTTCTGGCACGTCCCATTATGTTGTCTTTTTCAATATTTAACCAAGATCAAAATTTCTCCTTTGATAAGATGTTCATGAAATCAAACCCCATTTTTGACACTATTTATGGTTTCCAATAGCCAATCAATGTGTTTACCTCTTCATGAAGTAGTTTTCACTGTAGGTGGTGGAATCATTCCCTCCCTGGATTCAAATTGCTTTCACATGTACAAGCACAGGAAACGATACAGGCATGGTCAATCCCCCGCAGCCAGATCCCAGCTGTATTACGTTAATGCTGATGTAAACACAACATTTTCTGCTGCTGGTGCTTCACATTAAAAGTGTTCACTTTGCAAAATGCAGGTTGCTTTTTATTCTGAAGCAGTCACAAGAGGTGCAATGTATTTGTCACAGTGGTCAGCACTGACTGCAGTTGTTTGTTAAATTTGCATCTGATTGCACAAATTGCATCTGTGTCCTGCAGCTGTGTTTATAAACTAGTCACGCCGCGCACAACATGAAATCGGATGTTACTCATGGTATAACTGAGAAAGGTCAATTCCTTACCGACAGCTTCATGATCTCCACCAAGGAGGTTAGGTTTTCACCTGTGTATGGTTGTTTGTTTGTTTGTTTGTTTGTTTGTTTGTCAGCAGGATTACACAAAAAGTATTGAACTGATTTGTACTAAACTTGGTGGAGGGATGGGGCATGTGCCATTGAAGAACCCATTTTTATAATTTCCTAACATTGTGAGGCAGGGAATTTTTTTCCCTCCATTTTCATAAATTTCTCAGGAAATATTGAAGAGACCTTGAGTTTATACTTAGTACAACTAACAGACACCAAATGTTGTTGGGTGCATAATAGTGTTATGTGAATACATAACCTATTTAATGGGCGTAACAACATGAGATGCAAATATTGATGATCAGAACTTAAGTGCATTGAGTTGAGCCTAAACAGAACCATAGAAACTTGCATCAGTAGCCTGGAGCAGATATCGACAGGAATAAATTATTTTCAGTGTGAATATTTTGCATTAGCACTAAACAGTTTGTAGATGTTCATTATAAATGGTTCCTCCTCATCTTCATTAAAAAAATGTGATCTAACTTTCATTACATTTTTGTTACAATTTAAAGTAATATAGATACAGTAGACACACATTATATATACTAATTAGACAAAATTATGGATTGTGACACCATGCTGGATATTTAAACGCTGACTTTATTTTATTTTCCTGTGGTGCACAGTTGTTCATGTAACACCTTGATCTTCACAGGAGTGAAATGCAGACAGTGTCTGTCTTCAAGCAAGAGGAAATGAAGGTCTACAGTAGATGAGCCCAGACAGAAACCTTGCATTGGCACAGGCACTGTAGCAGGTCAACACTCAACATGCTTCACCACAGTCAAGTCTGTCATCTGGTATCAGTACCTGTGTCTCTCTCATACACTTGAAAACAAGCCCTCACATTCAGTCTGGACCGTGTCACGTACGTACACTCACACACACACACACACACACACTCATGTATACATACACATACATACAGTGTATGCACATACACACAAAACCCACCACATGACTACAGAGGATGTTGGGGCTGGAAAACTCAGGCAGTTGATGGGTAGTTATGGCAGGTGACAGAGTGTGCTGCACGCTCAGACAAATGGAGACTGGCAGCTTCCCCTCAGAAAGACTTGGGGCTGATTTTTATTTTTTCCTTCTTTTTTCTTTCTTTTTTTTTTGTATTTATTTATTTTTTTTTATTACTGCCTGACTGACTGCTTCTGCCTTTTACCAAACATCCATTGTTTACCTCTGTTCTGTTCAGTCTCACCTCAGATGACAAGCCATCCGTGGAGAGCCACTTCCCTTTCATTCTCTCCTTCTTTTCTTCCTTTCTTTCATCCTCTCTGTTTCCTATCTTCCTTGTGCTCCATTCCTTTTCAAGCTTTTTTTTTTTTTTTTTTTTAAACTGTCGTGATAAATGAGTTTTAAACAGACGAGATGTCGGGCTTTCTCCCATCGAAGTTCACAGTTTTATAATTAAGTCTGGCAAAGCTCACTATGAACTCGGCGAACAATCATGTGACAGGGAATGATATCTGTATGTGACACTCTCAGATAATCCTAGTACATGTTTAGATCAAGATAAAAAAAAAAAAAACTACCTGGAATATTTAAAAGGGATGAGATGCATTAGGATAGTGACTGATGGCATTTAGCTACATATTAAATAAAGCTTGCACTGATATTGCGACCTGCTGAATATTATTATGATATCAAATTCAGACATTTACATGATCCAGTCTCTGTGTAGATATGATTTAATCTGATTTCATTCACACCTGACATTAAAATGCATCCCTGCTGTCCATGCTGTAGTTGCATTGATTTCACTATTACAGAAATTATATTGCCGGGCGCACAACTTCCTCTTGCAAGATTTATATCATCTCAAACCCCTCAAGTGTCTGGGAAACCACATCATATGCAGTTTTTCCTCACATTTCAATAGGGAAGAGGATATTGTCTTACACATTGAGTTTACTCAGAGGGCAGTTTTATTAACAGTTCTGTCATAATATATTGACGGCACAATAAATACAGAATTTGCTTATTTCCTGTCCAATAGGAGAACAGTTTGACCAGTTCTTCCTCTCACTGTCCTTACACTATTTTTAAGTGAATATCTGTGATGTTTGACCATCACCGCCTGAACTTGCTATATGCATTTTTTATTCTGGTATAATATACCAATTTTAATGAACTGAAATGTCCTTTGGTTTTCACGGTTATGTATTATCAGTCATTGCATGTCAGCCTACTGAACTCAGTGCTGCCAGTCTCAACTGTGATTAATTCAATGAAACATTTTATTGAGGCACCCACTCAAAATAATAAAAAAAAATGTACAAAAGTGTGTCTCGAACTTGAAGGACGACCAACAAACTATGTTTTATGAAGCATTTATTGCTAAAAAAAAAAATTTAATTGCATCTTTAAAGGCGCTATTTGTAAGTTTTGCAATTGCTACATAGCTAATGTTAGCTAACAGCTGTTTACTTACCAGTCAAAAAGAAACTTGTGAGTTCAGTGTGAAACTTCATTCCTTTACTTACCAACAGCTGTCTCAAGCGATGGAAAGCAACACCAATGTTAACTCTTATCTCTATCATGTCTTTTCTTCTACTCAGGCTAGCACGCTAACCAGCTAGCTCTGGCCCATCTCATTACTTTCCAATAGTGACTCAGTGTAGCCTCCAATCTGCCCTGAAGGCGTAGCGTTGCTCAGAGGGTGTATTATAACCTCTTGCCTTGTAAACGCAACAATGGCTAAAGCTCTTGACAAGCGACAGTCACCACTACCCGCTCCCAACAAGAAACCACATTCGGTGGCAGAGAAAACTTACAAATAACCCCTTGAAATCTTTTGTTTAAAAAATCAATTTCAGCCACCTCTTTATTAGTTAATGATATTGTGTGGACATTTAGTCAGTTATTGTTTAATGTCATCTGTTTCGTCTTGTCAATGTCTCATCTTCACCATAGGAACAAAGGTCATCAGCATACATCTTGTCTCAATTTTTGTTAATGAAATTAACTATAGTTTACAACTTGCATGCTTTTTATGTGTTTGTAATACATAACACAACTTACAGACAATATATATACTAAGTTACTTTATAGTGTATTCAGCATTCTCTCCAGCACCATGGATGAGTAATGATGAGCTTTTAAGGCCATGCAAGTGCACTTGCTCTAAGGTGCAGCTTTGGAAAACTTTCCTCAAAGAATTAAGAGAGTTTGTAGAGACATTCTCAGAAAACATTTCTTGTAAATGTTTTATGAAAAGCTCTAAGATCGACTGTTTTGGAAACAAGCCCTTATCAGGATTTCCTTTTAAATTTAGTTAGGAAAATCCAAAATGGCTGCACAAAGGCATTTAACATCAGGGACGTCAGGTACACAAAGATCCTGTAACCACTTCCAGGTTAGGGATTTTGAGCTTCCATCAGAGATTATCTGGATCTCAGAGCAGGCTTATGTAAGATTAGTCAACGGATTGATTGATTTAATTTACCAGCTGCAAATGAATCTATCCCACATATACAGGTGGTAGAAGTATGACTGAAGCTCTAGCCATGATCACATCCCTGACAGCTAATAGCAGAGGGGTAAATGCATTTATATACAACTGTGCAGCAACGTATCATTAGGTCCTGTTATGACCAGTGAACATAATGTCACTGAACTGACAAGTGTATTGATCTGAAGAAAGCCTTTGGACAAACAAGCCATTCTTTGAGTTGTCAGCATATCAATACATGTAAGCAAGTCATTATTGACAGTCCCTGACATTATTGATCTTATAAAGTTTCACTTTCAACTACAAATCCCCTCATGGCAAAGTCATCTCTGTGAGGGATTGTCAATGGACATTTTTGCATGTTTGGTTTGATGGCATCTATGATTATTTGTATTTCTTCTTTTTTTTTTGTGGGCATCCATGTTGTATTTGGTTTTCTTTGACTGCTGCAGGCAAATGGCTTGTCATGGTTGGCTATCTGTTAAGAAGAGGGAATCAGTCACACTAATGACTCTGGGAGACTATAATTCAGTGTCTGTCAATCAATCAATCAATCAATCAATCACAACCCCTGTTCTGACTGCACATCTCTCTGCTCTCAGGTGGTAGAATAAAGCATATTTAAACTTGCTTTAGTTGGTTTGTTTGGCCACTTGGGGACAGTGCAACAAGCTGGAAACACATTAATTGGCATTTTATTCAGTTTTAAAGTTTGTATGGCCAATGTGTTAGCAATTAGCCTTTACTAGCTTTTACCTGGAGTTCAGTTCATTCAATCTGGACCAAGGGAAATATTATAGTTCCTCTTTGCACTGGCTTTTTACAAACAAACCAAGACGAGTAAATATTAAGTCATACAGACTGACAGGTTACTCGTTGATTGGACAGTTTTGGTGACCATCATCAGGACCCACGTGGGGAAAGGAAATTCCAGTGACTGACAGCCGGCCACTCAGCCTCTAATGTGTATATTTATATTCTCTGATGTGACAAAGAGCTTGTGAAGAAATAACTGATTCTAAGCATTTTTGGTATCATTAGACTGGAAATTGACCGAATGTCACGAATACTGTCAAACAGGCATCTTGTATAGCGATATTCTGGGGGGTATTATATGTCACACAGTAGGATACAACTGCAGCAGATCAGTTCAGTTGCTTTGAACTGTTTGATTGATCAAGTAGGATCCCCATGCTGACGTGCTGATGTGCAGACATGTTAACATGATTACAGAACGATTCACATAACATCACATACAGATTTATTATTAGATCGCTTTCTGACCAGTTCACCAACAGCAGATTCTGAAAATGAATTATTTGTAATCGAAAAATCCTGTGGTTGTTCCATATGCTTTCACACCACAAACACATCTTTTCTGTTGTTTGGTCTGTACCAGCATGTGATTCATAGCTTTCACATCACCAATTTTTCTACTAAGCAAACCACATGTTGATTTGCATGTATTTGGTAACCTGAAGAACACAAGTCCAATATTTACTCTCCTCTCAGCTTTTATTTCGTCTCAACCAACGTCTAGGGGAAATATCAGGCTCTTTAGCTGTGAAATGCTACTAGCTAGTCACTAACTTTGTTTATCCGCAGTTTGGTGCTGAGCAGTGTACAGTGGATTTAGTGTTTTTTGCTGAAAACAGATACCACTAGTATTGCACGGAACGGCTCTGATGTCACCTGAACAAATAGACCCACAACCAATCACACATTATCATTATTTAGACAAGTAACAAGTAAAAGTTCTCCTTTTTTGGTAAAATGAAAACAGCGTCATGTATTTCCACAATAGCCTGAACACAATCTGACATTCCAGAGCACAAACAATTAAAAAGCTCATTTGCCCGCTGCCTTATTAAATAACAAAATAGAATGAGTTCAGCAGTCCAAACACAGAGCGTAATTCGTGCCTGATGAAAAATGAAGCCTAAAATATGTTCACATTTTAGAGAATACATTATATATTATTACACACATCAGTATGTTCATTTTTATGACCCAGCCCACCCGGTACAGTGGTTAAACTCAGTGTCCACAGATACAACTACGATCTGCATAACTAGCTACCACATTCTTTTGGCGATGGGGTTGATCAGAATGGTGAGAGTAAATTAAATACGAGTGACATCCTTTGAATTACACGTTTTTCATTTTTTCCATTGCCAATATAAAAATATCACTTAATGCGGCTTTAAAGACTCTTAAGGTTTTTTCTGACACTTTGTTGCTTAATTGTTGTTTTGTCCCAGCTGGCGCATGGTAAGAGGTCCTGTTACTTGGCTAGATGTGTGTTACAACTGAAGTCTTTGCCTTGACAATCTGTTGAGGTTACATCATGCACAGCTGGTCAATTGTGCAATGACTAGAAGCTGGAGTCTTTTGATGAACCTGATTGCAACTGATACTTTACAAAAAAGAAAAAAGAATACTTAAGCTTTTGCATGAATCAAGTACTTGTAAATGATGTTGGTGGTTCTATTTGACCAAAGCTGAACACAACATGATGTTATTGGAAAGCATACAGAATAAGTTAAAATGGGGTACAAACTCCCATGAGTCTGAGTCATGTCAGTCATATCTTTCCAACACCATGTCCTTCTTCTATATAGGCTATGAGATAAAACATCCTGCTGACCCAGCTGGCCAACTATCAAACAGCATGTACTGTACAGACTGCAGCAGTGTACTGTAAAACAGTGGTAGGAAATGTGTTATTTACCAAGTGCCACCTCAGGAAACTTGAAGAAGTGAATTCTGATTTAAAATATATTCCAATCACCCAGAGCTGGTGTGAGAGGAAGGAATCACATTAGTCTTCCAGGAAGTCCCATTTAAGATAATGATATTTGGGTTGGTCCTCGGCTACACAGTGACTAAGAGACCAGTCCTGAGATGCTCAGAGATTCTAGCCAATTATCTGATAATGATAATGACTGTCACACAACTCAGATCACCTACACTCACACACCTGCTGATAGTCTGTGCTTAATGTTATAAATCTTTACAAGATACAGGATTGAGTTAATCCAACTTTCCCTCTCTCTCTCTCTCTCTCTCTCTCTCTCTCTCTCTCTCTGTCTGTTTTTCTGTCTGAGTTAAAGCTCTATGAGAAAAATGTCTGCATAGCTCCAGTTGAAGGACATGGCCCTCAAAAGTAATTACTGGTAGGGTCATTAATGTCACTTAATATGCACATAGTTAAGAAGAGGTTAAATCAGTCACATGAGGTGACTGATCACTGTGGAAACCTTTGTAATCCACTGTACACCTGCAACCCAATATCTGCGGCTATACAGTATATGTAGACAGCATTTTATTACTGAGGCAAATGTAGCTTAAAAAACCAACAATATCATGTGCTCTCAACAGAAATCAATGCACAGCATATTGTTACTCACAAATCTTGCTTGTTAACCACACAATCTGACTATATATGGACACTTTGTTTTATGGTTTGCACTATTCTCCAGGAAAAACCTACAGGAATACCTCAAGCAGCTCATGCCATTTCAACTCTAGCTTGTCACTGAACAACACCCAGCTGGCAGTTGATGTGTGGGTATTGGACATTATCACATTTTCTTTTTTGCTGTCAGCAAAAATAACAACAACAATGTGTGAATTTTTGTCTGGGAGGATGCACCATCTCTCATCGCCTTTTTCCCCTTAAACTGTAAAACCGGTCTGAGATTGTACAGACTCTCCTGGGAAAAGCCAAACCCTGCAACTCTTCCTTTTCCACTGAGCAACCCTGAAATCAGAAGAAAAGTGCTGCTACATCAAATGTTACATGTCAAATATTTGGATCATTTATTCTTTCCTATTTATATTGCCTTAGGGATTTCCCAACTGGTTCATGGTGACAGTAGGCTAAAGCTGTATCTTATCTACCTGGCTGACCAATTGCACATCCAAGCAAACCACCTGCCAACAGTAGAAATGTATCTAAACTGAGGCCTTTTTATCCCAGGGACACCTGGAGAAAGTCCTCCACATTTTTTTTTCCTCATTTGGATTACTGTGACTCACTCTGTTCCTCACTGCAGTTTCTTCCCCAAGTGTTTCTTCCTCCCCTTACAACTCCTCCAAAATGCTGCAGCAATGCTTGAAGGAGAAATGATCTCTGCTGCAGCTACCTGTGAGTTTGAGAATTGATTTTTTTAAGATTCTACTTTCATGGCTCAGCTGGCTATGTCCCGTGGCTATATCACAATCCTTGAAGTCCTGTGCAAGCTGGAGCGCAGTCTGAGATCCTCAGGCTGGGCCTTTTTGGTTGTTCCAAGGTCTTGATTAAAAGGAAGAAATTTAGATTTTCTTTCAACTAAATATGTCTGGCATTTGTATTCACTAAGATGGTGAGAGAATTTGACCTTCAAATTAGAAGCTTTGTTAGAGGGGCTATTTGTCAGTTTTCTCTGCCACTGCGCATGGTTTCTTGCCGGAAGCAGGTGGTGGTGATTGTCGCCTGACAAAAGCTCCAGCCATTGTTTTGTTTACAAGACAAGAAGCTGTATTACGCCCTCTGAGCAGCGCTGCTTCTTCAGGACAGACTGGAAGCTGCAGTGAGTCATAGTCACACTCGGAAGGTGACGAGACAGACTGTGGCTAACTGGTTAGCGTGCTAACTTCAGTAGAAGAAAAGAAGTGATAAGAGTATTTCAGTAAGAGTTCTTCAGCCTGTAACATTCAAATTGGGCACTAAGACACACAAGGAGTCAGAAGAGATTTTTTAACCAGTCTCACAACACTCGTGCAACAACGTCATAGACCAAGAGACAGTTGATTTGTATTTCTCTGACGCCCAGGCTGATGCAGTGGCCTTCTCCTTAGTAAGATGTGTCATTTTGGAAAACCCAGCCCTCCTACCATCTGACAAATCTGCCGGCTTATATTTGTTGTGCTCTCTATTGACTCGGTCATTGCAGCGGTGGTTGCAGGAACTGAGCGTGTTCCCTGAGAATGAAAGCAGAGATGTTTGCGTTGATCATGTACGACAGTCCCCCCCCCCAAAAAAAAATGTAAATGTGGAAGATTCTCCATTTCAAATCACTAGTTTGAAAGTGGTTGTGACAGTTTTTATTTCAAAGGCATTTCAAAGATCATATTTTCAACATTTAACAAGTTCTACAGGATCTACCAGTTACACTTCTGGGGAAAAAGGTGGTTAAAAGTAAAATCTTGTCTTACAATAAAGAGCTGTTATTATTATGATTTTTTTGTGTTTTTTATTTTTTATCTTTGGCACATTGTGCCTTTATGAGATTAAATGATAATTTGGGGCTTTGAAATTAGATGTAAATGTTTGAAAATCAAATAAAAAAAAAAAAACATTTGAACATGGAAATATTTACCACTGTGACTGGTTCAGTTGAGGAATTTAGTCCCCTGATTTCCTCAGTTAGATTCTGATGATAATTCATGTTAAAGCAGTATTATACGTTATAGTATGTGTAATTGGGTACATTTCTTTTAATTAGACTACTAAAGATTCATATTAATTCAGCACACTTTCTTCAAATTCATCAAGCACATTAAATACTGGCTTTGCGCTAAAGATACATCATAATATTATTGTTGGTTCACTGTAGGCATAGGTTTGTAGCGGCGTATCATCTCAGATGACTTAAGCACTGTTTTATCCCTAGATAATACTCTTAGATGCGAATTACCTACTTATCAGTTAATCCCATCACACTTGTTTCCTGAGGGTTACAGGAGGTTAACGTGATTCCAACATGTTTTGAAATTTCTCATCATTGCATGTGCAAACACATTGTCATGTTGAGCACAGGCATACAAACACACACACACACACACACACACACACACACACACACAAGTGCTTCTTGTGTCATCTCATTGTATAGGTTCCTTGGAGTGAACTGAATTCCCCCGTGACTCGACAGTATCCCCTCAGTGAAACAGGGCAGGGAGCTTTTAGCTGCCGCCTTTGCTGGTGACAATTAATGTCAGTGGTGTGATGTGTCCCAGCTCTTGGGTGGGGGTGGGGGTGGGGGGGGGGGGGTTAGAGGTGAGTATTGCCCGGATCTATAGAGCAAGAAGAGGTGGTAGTAGTGGTGGTGGTGGTGGTGGTGGGAGGGGGGTGCACGTCTGCTGGCTGAGAAACTGTGGAACAACGCCAAGTTCTCCATTAGGGAGCCCTGCAAGGTCACTCCAGTATGCAGTCCTTGTGCCAAGCGACCCAAGCTCTTCGTGCTGTCCTATAGGGAAGGAAGAAGGGGGGTGGGGGGGGTAAGACAGAGAGAGCAACAGATAGAGAGAGACACAGAAAGAGAGGGGGGGTTGGAAAAAGTGTGGGCCACAGTCCAACCCATATGGGATGCGCTCCACTGACAGTCAGTGCCAGAGGTCACTGGCAAAGCCGACCCCATCTTTGTAGAATGTCTGAAGGTTCCCGGCAAGAAAATGAGTTTTAGGAGGGAATAAAAAATGCCAGCAGACTGTTCTAGATCCTTAATCAGAGCAAAGGTCCACTGAAAACAAGGGTGTCGAAGCACAGAAATACTAATGTTCCCCCCCCCTTGTGAGATTTTTTTTATGGCACCTTGCCACCGGTGGGGTTGAGATGCGGTGCGGTGGCATTATATAAAAAAAAAAAAAAAAAAAAAGGCTGGACAGTAACTCTTTTGCCCTTGAGACAAAAACAAGTAAAAAAAAGATTTGTTTTAGTTGCTGTTTCTCTCTCAGCTTCCGCGCCCACAGAATGTTAACTTTTGGTCCCGGGGGAGGAGTGATTTACACTTGCTAATATGATGAGCTCTTTTCAAATTAAGAAGAGAAGGAGGGCCTCTTCACAATAAACGCTGTTTGTGTTTACCTCTTTAAAGTACCTCTTGGTTGTCACTTATGGTGTCGATAGTCTTGCGAGGAAGTCTGTACGCTGCTATACAAGTCTATTTAGAGAAAATTGGAGCTCATTAAGAGTGTATGTATGTGTGTGTGTGTGTGTGTGTGTGTGTGTGAGTGTGTGTGAGGGAGTATGTGTGGCATCCATGTACCTGTATGCACGAGGGCTTTTCAGCCTAGCATTCATCCTAGCCGCTCTCTCCCCTTCAGCAATACTAGCTTTAGAGCTTTTAAATTGTAATGTGATAGGGTTCACCTGCAAAGCTACCACAATGAATTATTAAGCTCTCCACTATGGATGAGTGAGTCTCATTATAGCTCCCCTCAGTACAGCAGAAAGATAAGCATGGCTGATTATTCCTGGGATCCCTTTTGCCTTGCTTTCTAGAGTGCCTGGAAAAGGCAGAATTCGCCAGTACAGCTGGAGTGAGATAAGATTTCAAATGTGTATTCAGATGTTCTTTCACGCTCTGGGAACTGGATGCAGAAGAAAAGGTATGGCGGCACGATTCGACATCTTCCCCTCTCTCTCTCTCTCTCTCTTTCTCCGTCTCTCTCCCGCTCTCTTCATCCCCAAGCCAACAGTACAGGCTCTATGGTGATAACTTTTAAAAGTGAACAAAGGCATCAAAAGGATGGAGGAGACCCGGGGATTATTTAAATACTAGGTGCATTAGAAGCCCCGGTGTGCTTTCCATCCCTTAAGTCATCAACAAAACCTGCTCCACTTTTCTCACTCTGGCTGAGGAGCATGTATACTACTGACAAAAGAAAGGAAAGACGGGGATAAAGAAGACGCTCCAGCAACCTGGCTTAAAAGTATTATGCTGTGTTATACTAGTGAATAACAGAGCGGAAGGCACTCTATCCAAGTCAAGATAACAAGAAAGTGACCCTAAGTGGGATCATCATCTGCACATGATTTATATCCACAGCAACAGAAAGTAAGCCAAATTTTTTTTTCAGATTTCACTTTTTAAATGACGGTGGTCTGAAATAACAGCTAACCAAATATATGATAACACAACAACAAAAGCCTTTCTCCTGCTTGATGCAGGTGTCCTCGCCATGTGGCCGTAAAACACTGTGCCACGCCGGATGAAAGTGGTGTTGTTTCTTCACAGTGCTCAAAGCTGCAAGACAGGTTAAAAAAAAAAAAAAAAAAAAAAAAAAAAGACTCCAGTAAAAGCAGCACAGAGCTTTCAAGTTCCCTATCAGCCTTTGATCAGCTGATACGATAACATGACACCATATCGTGGGGAGAATCAGCTCGTGGCGTAAATTCTTTTCTCGGTTTGGCATGTTGTCTGCCCCTCGTGGTTCGCTGATTGACGTATCATTAGCGCCGTCTGTCATCACCATACCCCCGAGTCGGCCGGTAGGCTGGAAACATTGTGTTTCTACATGTGTGTTATGACGTGGTGAATAGAATTAAAATGATCACTGTCGGGGGAAAAACTTGTAACTTAACAGAATGAGTAAATTACACAACCTCTGGCCTGGTTGACCTTTTTCAAAACATACAAAATGCATCATCACAAAGCCGAAACAAGGTTGTTTTTTTTTTTTTTAGTCTGTGAAAAGCTGACATGATGGAGATAAAAGGTTCCTACATGACAGCAAGGGAGTTTATCTCTACACAATACAGTAAAAGGATTTTAGCCAAATGAGCAAATTAACTGTAGCAGAACATTAGCACTTGGGATCTGACATCTGATTTTAACATAATGATCTTAAAACAAGAAAAAACAAGATTATCAAAGAATTTACTAAATATCACCTCGGGTGACTGTTATCTGTTTCTAATTAAGTTTAAAGGTGTAATAAAACTGTTGAAATGAAAGATGAATGACTTGTTTTTAGAGGCAAGCAACTCAATACAGCACCTCAAAAGGCATTAATGGCAGTAATACTCCTTGCTCCTCAATCGATGCTGAGCAAAATTAATATTGGAGAGTAAATCTTTCATTTTCTTGATTGATTACCATCATTAAGAGCATTGATCAGTAGCGAGGAGAAAAAACAGGGAGTGGGTGGGGGAGCAGCTTGTAGCTTTTTATCTGCCTCAGACAACATTAAAGAGGGAAAGAGGGGCTCATCCTCTCCTCGCTCCTCTGTCTGGAACATAGATGTCAGAGAGAAATTTGCAACCGTCAAGGGAATGCTTTTGTTCTGACCTCCTCCAGCTAAATGAACACTCGTCCTTGATCGTGGGAAATGGATGCGGAACATGTATGAAAAAAGGGATATATGTGTGCAAAGTCTTCAAGGTTAATTTACTCTTAACTCTTATTAAGTGTTCGTCTGTTGGGGCTTCATTAGGGTGACATGCTAGTTGCGGCTGAGGATGAGATTAACCTTGCGCAGGAGGGGGAGGCAGGCTTTCTTTTACCATCTTCCATCTATCCTTGTAGCGGCTCAATCACCGTGGGGAGGCTGACACACGTGCTCGGTAAACATCTGTAGTGCATGAGGCATCTGGCATAACAAGGACAAGGAGGCAGGAATTGTGGGTCACCAGAACAGATGAATGTATTGAGCGCGAGGAATAAAGACGACAAATTCATGGTATATTGTTGGAGGAGGGACATTTTCGAAAGCTTGCACATAATCACATTCACACAAACACATGCACACAAATATTCACACACCTGCTTGTGCAAACACTTTGCTCTGACGGGCCTTACTGTCTGATGTTCCCACCCTGTCCTTTCAGAGCACTCTTAAGACAGAAAGATTGAGTGATAAGACTTCTAAAAATAAAGTTCCTACAGTAAAGTTCAAATATAATTCTACATCATTTTATGATGGCTAGTCTTATTTTTTACATTTAGAAACCTCTCAAACATGGCTTTTTCCTGGTACCTAAGCAGTAGCCAGGGTTAAAATGAATATTTTATTTCAATTAGTGTTATTATTATTATTATTATTATTATTATTATTATTATTATTATTATTATTTTTTGTCATATGCCATTAGCAATAAGAACATAAATTCAGTGTTCTAAAAATAAAGCAAAGACAGGATCAATCATAAACTGCTGACATTATATATAAAAAAAGAAAAGTCCAAATGTATTTAGACAAATCAGTTGACAAACCTTTCACTACACAAGTATGAATGAGTGAATACAACTGGATTTTTAAAGTTTAATTGACAAATTTTTTTATTGTTAATTGAATTACCTTTACTGCAGTGTGATATTTGCAGTAATCTATTCACTTTGACACCCCAGCTGGATTTAGAAGCTGGGGTGTTCTGGCAATGAGAGGTTACACCAGGACAGTAAACATTAAACCGCTCACTGTCCAGTCATCCTAGTGCAGATAAAAAAAATAAATCAAATAAATACATTATCAGATAAAAGGACAATGTAAGCTTTCTTCTGGTGCATCAGGTCTGAATATGTACACCTGCCAGTCAATTGTCCTCACAAGTTTCTTGGACGCTTACATGTATAGTGTAGTATTACTGTAATGTTTTGTGAAATCCAACAGGGGACAGACTGGTCTAGTGCAGCCACTTCTTAGTTTGGCGCAGGGGCTATGTGATGGAGCTGGTTAGCCGATGCTAAAAAAAAAGAGACATCTGACATGTTGTGTCTTCTTTGCTAGCCTGCAGCTGATCAGCTGACATTCAGATAATTACTGCTGCAATGTCGGCTGGCTGCTTAAATAATGATTTTTATTTCTACACTTGTTCAATACAGATGTGGTAACATGTCAGTGTGGAGGCTTATGAGTTGTTTAAAGGAGCTATTTGAAGTTTTTGCTATTGCTACATAGCTACCATTAGCATTAACAGATCTTTACTTTGCAGTTTAGAAGAAACATTGTGAAGCATCAAACTTAATTCATTTACTCATAAAGAGCTGTCCCAAGCACTGTAAAGCCATGCCAATGACAACTCTCGTCTCTATCACGTCTTTTCTTCAAGTTAGCACGCTAACGGGCTAGCCCTGGCCCGTGTCGTACCTGTAAATAATGCAGTGAGTAGTGTAACTAATTACATTTGATGAGGAGGAATTAGTAAAGCAATGTCATTATTTTTTCGCTCAGCAAAACAAAATTAGTAATTAATTAAATTTGTCAGTGCAGGACTAACAAGGACTAACAGTGGGTTAGATGAACTGGAAACTCTAAATTTCTTGTGGGTGTTTTTCTGTCTGAATGTGACCTGTCAAGTGTTTACCCTGCCTCCTGCCCAATGCATGCTGGGAGATGCTTCTCAACCCTAAGCAGGACAGGCAGGTGTAGAAGATGGATGGATGGATAAAAGTTCCAGTAAAAATCAAGAAGGCCACTGGAAGACAAAGTAGCTACGAAATTAATTGACTTTCTACACAACCTGCCGAGCAAAGCAATTTCCATTACCAATATTTGTTTTCATTGAGCTGACCTGAATGTTTTAAGCTTTGTTGCCCCACAGAAACATGTTAATGGGTTGTTATTCCTTGAAGACTAATTAAATCAACCAACAGACAAACTTGACATTAAACATTTTCCACAGCTGAAGAAATATGAGCACACAGTCATGACCTTTCCAGTGTATTCCAGTAACATCATTTTGGAATTCCTCAACTTTTCCAGGAATTCCAGGAATATGGGAATGCTGACAGTTTGTAGAAGAGATAACAGTATTAAGAACTGCTGAATGCAACAGATTTCCCATAGTTGGCAAATTTAGGGGTGACATTTCAGCAGCTTTTTTAAAAACGAGGTTGAAGTCTTTTGCAAACAGCCATCTCCATATTGTTCTCCCAACCCTTGATCTTTAAATATTGCGTGAAATGAATAAAAAGCACCACCCAGAAACCTTTAGCTTTTGAGCTCTGGCATCAATCCTATGGTGTGGGATGCCAAAAACAACACGTTTTCTCCACCCAGGCAAAGGTGCTGATGCTTCAAAGTGTCAAGCTGAATCCACACTAATGTAGTTTAAGGTTATGGCTGGGTTTCAGAGTGGGTCACGATTAGATTAGTGAAATCCTGCCTTTGTTTATGACCGTGAACTCCAAATTCGCTACATGTCTACTGTATATGCAGCATATATCCTAGAAACAAGAGATTCTGCAACCTTCCCCGATCATCAGTCTTTCTGTGTCTACATCCTGCGAGAAAATTATCTGCATTTTACTGTAATAGAGATATAATTGACCTGTGCACAGCGGGAGAAAGGGATTGATGTCCCAAGGAGAAAATTCTTCTCCTTCTGGGTGGGGTGCTGGTGGATTCAGACTAAATACTTAGGAATTCATCCGCTCTATCCTGTTCCCCAGCTCTTTATTCCCACCCCCCATTTTTCATGTCACCATCAATTATTTTCTTCTGCACTTCTCAAGAAATAAGAAAAATCTCAGTTGCAGGAGACTGAACACGCACTCAGAAATGCAGAAGGCGCTCCAGTCTAAAAAAAAAAAAAGATTCTGAGATCTTCATGACTGCAAGGACAAGACTTACAGTGTACTCAGTAAAATGTTATTCCAAATATTCAGAGGTTTCAGTCATAATTCATGCGGTCTTGTACTGTCTATTCTCAGGACTTATAATGAGGATACGTTGTTAATTTACGTATTTGGGAAATTGCAGATAAGTGTTTGTGAACATTTAATCAAACCCTCATCTTTCCCCTAAACTTAAAGGTCCCATTTTTACACATTCCCTGTGTTTTATTTTAAGTGTGTAAGAAGTTACATTTGTGTGTTTGAGAACCAAAAACCATCTCAATGTAATTTTACTGTTGTTACCAGAGCTCTGTCCCTGGAGCTCTAGTAACCCAAATCCTGCAATCTTGGTGGGTCTACGTGGGCAGGGCTTGGGGCATGGCTGAGAGCAGTGACTGCTTTGTTGTGACATCACAAAGTTACAGAAGTCCTGACAGCTGGTTTTAAGGCTCAGTTTCTGAATACAGGCTGTGTGCATTTCTCTGTGGACTGAGCGCTTTGATACTTTCACAGTATTAATATAGAACCTAGACCTGCTTTATAATCAAACAACACATGGACATCTACCTTTATACAAAACCTTTGACCAAAAAGCTTTTGTTGCCTAAACCACAGACAGGACTGTGGAAGTCTCTGGAGTGACAGTTGTGGGCTTTGTACACCCTCATCTCTGAACATAATCCAGCCAGCGATTATGATGCCACCACAACATACCTGGGAAAACAGTTTTGTCATATATGAACATAATTTCTAGGAGACATGTTGAAACATCACGCAATACTAACACAGGTGATAAAGTAAATACAGAATGTAAATAATGTGTGATTATGATCATTACTGTCACTACTGGAAATTGTTTATGTGATAGTCTCAGGAACACAGAATGACAAATATAAAAGCCGTTACTCCATCATTAAAGGTTTTGCAGCATGTCATTCATACTTTCGCCCATCTCTACCCACAACTATACCCTTAACAGTTATTTATATTTTGAGAAAAAAGACAGTGTGGGATGAGAGCAATGATGTGCCTGCACATGTGTGTGTATATTGTAATTATATTAGTGATGATTAATTGAGGAAAACGTGTCTGATGAGAATCCAGAGAGTTCAGTTTGATCTTAAAGTGGACTCTTGCTGTTTTTAGACACAGCCAAACCCTGTCTCCTATAAATAACATTTCTATTCAATTAAACTTTAACAGCAAATACATTTATTAGGAAACATAATCACTGGTTGAAATATGTTCAGAGGCAACAGATGATGCTGTTGTGTGTGTGTGGGTGCTGTTGATGTTTTGAACGAATTTATTAAGAGCAGTGGAGTCACGACGTGGTTTACTAAGCCCAATACTGTGACACCAGAGATGGGGGTTTGCAGATTCCTGTCTATGTTTAGGGTTGAGGCAATAAAAGCACCTGCTGCACTCACGACAAGGGGATATCATAGTGCAAGATCAGATTTTTGGTGAAGAACACAGGCATTGTTCTGTGAACATTTTGGGGGAAATGATCTCAGACTTTTGGATCCTACTGTATAACGTATTCGTGAATTTCCAAATACATAAATTAACAACATATCCTCATTACATGAATAGAAAATATAATCCCTTCACAATCTATTAACTGTTGCAATTTAAAAGTTGTACAGAAACAGCTTCACTTCATGTGTAGTTAGTTTTATATGAAAAGATATGACATTGAAAGCAATGAATAATGTGAAATATCATAATGACAAGACAAACAATAAGTCATCAACAACTGACTCTGAGTCAACAACAAATCTATATTTACAATAGTAATCAATTTGATTCAGTGGCATGAGATAACTTTACCTAATTACATTATTTTATACCGTCTATGCATAACATGTAACATGTCATAAACATGCAGTGATGTTGAAAACATGGAGCTGGTCCTCTGTTCCACTGTGTTATTCAGAACACCACACAATCAGGGCACATACAGAACTGTATTTGTCCCTACAGGTGGGGGCAATTATTTACGTCTGTAAAGCCGCCCATGGTGGGTGAGATTATGAAACAGGTCATTTTAAACAAATTAAATAATGGAAGGATTATCAAATAAACAAACCTATAATTTGCATGAAGGCAGCTTGTTTTTCCATAACTTCACACTGAGTGGAGGGGAGGTAAATGAGTTTGTGCATTATCTGAGGAGCTGTGCGAGCGATCAAAGTTTGATTTATTACTGCAGAAATTTGTGATTGTGACAGGCTCACAATGCATTTTCTCCTAGTGGAGACAGCAGGTGCTTTCTATCGCATCCTCCACAAGGTCCGTCAAAACATTTGTGAATATTTGCAAAAACAGAATCTTTTAATTGACTGTACTCATAGTCGTCAGTGACTGTATCTTTTCCTACATGTCTGTGTCTCGATTTAATCGTCTAATAAGTGAGTAGCTCTCTTACACATAAGATCGGCTGGGAATAATTTCATCAGTTAAGAAAGATGCTTTTACTCATTGCCCGAAAATTCTAACAAACATATGTGACAGGCAAGTTTTCTTCCTGTATGTTGACTTTTTCAGTAAGGGGCCATACAGACCAGCCTCCCCTCTCTGCTCTGTCTTTCAAAACAGTAAACTAGAAATGCACTTTTATTTATAGAGTGCCAAATCATAACATAAATTATCGCAAGGCACTTTACAGAGTCAGGGCAAGACCTTGGAATATTATAGAGAGAAACCCAACAGTTGTTAAAAGAAGCAAACACTTGGCGGCACTGGAAAAGGAAAAACCTCATAACCGTAACAAGAGGAATACTCCAAAAGAACCAGACTCAGGCTGGGCAGCCATCTGCCTTGACCGGTCGGGTTAAGAGGAGAGAAATGGAGAAGAGAGAAGAGGAAGAAGAGGAGCTACCTTCATGCAACGCGTTTCTCTAAGGAAACTGATTTCAGGCAATTTACTTCCTTTTTTTTTTTTTTTTTTTAATAAATTGTCTTCATTTCATGATATATTGCAGTGGCATCATGATCCTGTTAATTCCCCTATAATTTCCAGTTGAAACAGGATGTTGTGTGGCAGGACATGAGGATGAGAGAGTCTGTTCTAAATTGGGCAGGTGGCACTAGAACCAACACAGAGAGCAAATCTTTGCTCATAATCTTAAGCTTACAAAAGGAAAAAAAAAAAAAAAAACACTCACACAACCATGCTAAGTCTCTTGATATAAAATCTCTTACAGATTTAACACTCTATGATACTTTTATCAACAAAATATCATGGGTTAGAAATTTATCTTAATGGTTTTCTGTTAAACCATGAAGTAAACACCAAAAAGGCTTTTTTCAGAGAGCCATCAGTCATTTCACTGTCTTTAAAACTCACACAATGAAGCTAAGGATTCTGTGCTAAGGGAATAAGTGTCACACAGCACTGTGGGTAGTGTGACGGTACAGCAGCAGACACTTACATCAAGTGACTCACTCCCATTACACAGGTACCACTGTAATCATTAATATGCATATGGCGAATGATTAAATGTGCGGCAGATAAAATGTGACGCACCATAATGAATGGAAATTTTAAAGCACATATTCAGGCTCAATTAATCATTTAAGGCTATCACAACGCCACGTTTATCAGATGGCTGCAGGAAATCAAAGGAGTGATGAAAAATTAAGATGGGAGAATAGCACATTGCTGCAGCACCTGGCTACGTCCCATAGATCTGAGCTGCTGTGCATCTAAAATATGATATGGTAATAAACATGCACCTGAGACGAGGACATTGAACTTTTATTGAGGAGCAATAACTGTACGGAAAAGTAAAGAAAAAGTGCCACAAAAAGTTACCAAGAATAACATAAATTAATAATTATGATATAAAAAACAAATCTTTGCTTCATGATGACATCAAACCACGTCTGTTAAAGGTCCCATATTTTACACTTTTCCTGTTTTATTTTTATTTTTTTATTGTTGATCCATAAGAAGATATATTTGTGGTTTTAAGAACAATTTCAGTGTAATTTTACATCTCCTCTCTCAGGCTTCTCTCTGTAACTCTAGGAACAACAGGTCAGTGAGCCAATCAGAAAAGAGCCTCTCTTCTGATTGGCTTATTGTTTTCTAAATGATCAAATAAAAATAGAGCAGATTTCAGGAAAACACTCAGAGAAATCAAATCCTTTGAGGTTGGTTGGTGGGTCCAGGTGGGCGGGGCTTGGGGCATGACTGAGGGTGGTGACTGCTTTGTTGTGACATCACAAAGTTACAGAAGTCCTTACGGCTGGTTTTAAGGCTCAGTTTCTGAATACAGGCTGTGTGCATTTCTCTGTGGACTGAGGCTTTGGTACTTTCACAGTATTAATATAGAACCTAGACCTGCTTTATAATCAAACACATGGACATCTACCTTTCTACTATATGGGACCATTAATGTAAATAAATATTACTATTATTATAAATTCATTTATCACACCTGAATCCTTTTTCTCTGTAAATATAGCACTGAGCATTGCTGATCTGTCTCATGTTGACTCATTGCTGGAAATACATTTTAGCATTGTTTTAAACTGCTCTGAGTGTGCTTTTATTCATGTGGGGACTTCAGATAACATCAAGGAAGTAGTCCATCACTTAATGTTATCCTACATTGACTTTCCCATGATTACCTAACCTTTCCAGCCCACTCTGGTTTCCCCCTCTGTGGCAAACCACACCCATCTGGGACCTAATCAGGCTAAAATGTAATAGTAAATGGAATTTGAGCCATGTAGGCTTATCTGTTACATTTACTTGGGAGGGTGCATTAGATGTATTTTGTAATGCGGCCTGTGTGACAAGGTGGACTCGCTTAAGATGCAAAAGGCCTGAATGTCACTTTTGTTTATTGATTTTTAAATCTTATGGAAGAAATATTTTGCGGCTGGTGGCGGAGAACAGGGGCGGAGAGGGGCAGGCTGGGTATGACTGTCATTTGACCTAGCGAGTCCATTTTAAGTATCTGTGATATCAACTTTCAACAGATGACTATCTGTTGAATAAAAAGTGAGTTTGTTTTTCGAAGAAAAAGGTCACAGACAAACTGGTATTTAAGATTGAATGTGCACTCAGAAAGCAAACAAACCCAAAACAAACTCTGCATCGCAAACTCAGTGTGTACATTTTTGAGAAAAGAAGAGATCAATCAATCTCAAACATCAATATCCGTTTGCATCCCTTTAGCCGCACACGTTTGCCAACTAATGAAATCTGTGCATGGCTCCCCTGTTATCGATTTCAGAGAGGCCCTAATTTGCCGCTTGAGATCAGGCAGCTCCTTCTCTCTCCCCTTTTCCTCCCTCTCTCTTCCTCACCATCTTTCCCTTTTCTCTCTCCTATGCAAGCACACATGTGAACCCACACCCACACCCACGCCCCCACACACACACACACACACACATCTCGTCATGCGTAACACAGTCATGCCTTAGGCGGCATATTGAACGCTGGCTACAGCAGTGGGGAAATCCTGTAGGGCAAACTGTTTAGTGCAGTATCTGAAGTCGTTAGACATGATTAATAATGTGCTGAGAGGGGCCGTAAGCCATCAAGCAGCTCATCATAAGCACATATCACCTGGTAAGTACAGATCCACATTTTCACATACATTTCCATCTGCCATTTAGGATGGAAATGCTTATCAAAAGTGCTTTACAACACCATGAGTGGATGGACTTTCAGTGTGAGAGGCTTCAATATGAATTAGGCTCACATCTTAAAAACAGCCCATACTGAGAACAGATGTTAAAAGCATTGATGTAATGTCATATCCAGGCCTGACTCGGTGGTATACATAGTACACTTAACGTTAATCAGCAATACTGAAATAAAATTACTATCATGACATTTGAAGGCATTAAAACAGCTACACAGATTTGTTGTGAGGAATATTCCTGTTCAAATTTGGGTCAGACGGGCCATTTTGTGAAATGTTATGTGCATTTATATCTAATCATTTAAAGAGACTATTATTGCTTTGGAGTGGTGATGTTAAGAAAGCTAATTTCCTACCTAACTAGCTACATAGGAGAGTCTATGTATTACTGAGACAGTGGCCGAGACATTTGTTATAATGTCGTTAGTCTGCAAACAAGTGCCTGGTTTAAATGGAACTGGTTCGTTTAAGTGTCATTTTTTGACAACTAGTGGCACTATAGTTCAATGTTTTTATATACATGAGTCTTTGTATTGTAGACAAGCACATGGACACCAGAGGCTGACCATTTCTCGAGAATCCTGTGGGTCATGGAATCATGTGGGATTCCTGCTGGATGGGAGTCAATCTCACTATGCATTACGTTTCCATTGGGAGCAGGCGTTTTGCTATTCAGTCTTTATTCTTTTTTTTATTCTCTCCTGTCTGCTCTGGTGGCTGGTTAGCTGCAGGCAGCCACATGTATGGACTGACCACGCCACCAAATATCAGAGAGGCTGCTTCCTCCAGAGCCAATAAATCTGATGTTAGAACCTTATTTCATTTAAATCTAAATAAGTTTTGGCCACACACCTATGTGAGCTGCTGCGCCGCAGTAACTGAGTGGAGACGAGTGGATTCTCTAGCTTTGTCCCAATTCAGCGGTCGCATCCTTCGGAGGACACAGTCTACGAAGGTGTTGCCTTTCGTGGCCGTCATTGACCACGAAGGCCGAATCGATTGAGACGGTCTGGTCTACGGAGGATTTTTTCTTTGCATCTCCAGCTGTGCCTGCTCTTACCATTGCATCGCAAAGCACGGGGCCTGTCGCCTAGCAACCTCGACATCATGTAACTTTTTTCACAAAAACTTGAGGTTTTAAGGCCCTCCGTTTTAACAGTTGTAAAGCTAGCTGTTCAACTGAGCCCAATACTTTAGGGGATATATGTAATCTGTAGCTACAGAAAATAACCTGGGTTACAGTCTCCCCCTTTAAACTGCACGAGTCTCTGCTTACACATCGATCACACGCTGTGCCCACAACCACCATGTGTAAATTCTCAACCTGTAGGAAACACTAAAAAAAATGCCAATGTCAACAATGCAGTCAGAGTCTCTTAACAGGACAGGATGGGACAGAAATCATTCTTCCAGGATTAGGCGGGACAGGATTTTTTTTTAAATTATTATTATTTCGCCATGGGTCTGGATCTGGACAGGAGTGTTTTTGTGGAAAAAGGAAAGGACGGGTGAAAATCCACTCTCGTGTCACACTTTAATGGACGCACATGGATACAAGCAATGCAATTCAAATTTCTGCCACTGGTTTTCCTGCTATCTGCTGATATATTTGTCATACCAGCAATGCACCAACAATAAGAAGTGAAGAATAGTGCTGGTCGGTAAACATGGAAGGAAACAAATGCTCTCTACACACAACTCTGAATGTAAACATAATTGTCCCATCATGTCTTTTTGAAAACAGGCTTGGTGAGACATTACCTACAAATACAGTGTAAGTACACTGCAGCAGTGAAGGATGGAGACAAATGAAAATAGAAAACAAAGCATGGCGTCAATAAGTGCTTCGAATCAAAGATAAAGACAAAGCTGTAGGTGTAGTTTTCACAGCTAAAACATCATCCGCAGACAATCCTCAACACCCTTTCTGTCCTTTGAAAGTATTTTGGTAGCAAAGTGCTTTATTTTTTTCTATATGTTCACAGTCAAGTGTTCTTGTGTTTACATTGCTGAGTGCCGCTCTGAGCCTTTGTCCATCAAGACCTCCTCTGAAAAATGTTTTTACTCTGAAAAAGTTCAGATAGAGAGACAGACAGAAACATACGAGCGTCAAAGGATAGGCAATATCGTACAGTAAATCACACCTTCGGGAAATAACATTAGATGCTGCAGTGTAGTAGAGCATCAGAGTGCACTGTTGACTTTAATTAAGGTGGTATTAAAAGCATTATGGGTGTAAGTTTAAGTCCTTGAAAGACGGCTAAAGAGTACAGTGACATCAGGGAGTGCCAGATGCTCACTAAACATTCCTGGGAAGCAGCCTGCTCACCACCCCACCACCCCCACCCACCCTGCGCTGCGGTGGGTGGTCTCCAAATAAGACGCTGAATGCAAATTGAACCAAGACAGGAGCAATATCTGTGCAATGTGTCATCTTTTGGCTGCGGCTGGTTTGAAAGCAGCGCGTGGATCACGGCCAGCCCTGTGACGCTCACACATGTCAATGTCTCTGTCATGACAGATAAAGCTTTAAGTTAGACAATGGAAAGAGTCAAGTTACTTATAAAGCTGCCAAACGTTTTCCACTGAAGTCTTTACTATAATTTATATTTCATTTAAGGGCTGTCAGCATGACATTTAAATAACTGTAGCATGTCATCTCCCGCTGCTGCATCAAAATGATGCTGTACACTTTGAGCCAATCGAAAACAAACAATAAAACCACTTTAAAACAAACTGTAGAGACACTTTATAATCATAATCACATAATCAATCAAGGAGCAAGAGGTCACAGTCTTTGTGTCCTTCGTTCTTACAAAGTGCTCATGAGGACGGACGTGCACAGGTTAATATGACACACATTTCTATTAAAGGATGCATTGATCCGATACGCTCGGTATCAATGCAGATATTCATCCTAATAAAAAAGTTCTGGCCATGATGTGGTTTAGTTCCTTTGTCAGTGTGTTAGTGAAATTTTGTGTTACCACTGTCAGTCACATTCATTCAGTCACAGCAGGCAGCAGACTCAGTTGCCCAGGCCTGATATTACCTTACATAAAAATGATTCCAAATTTGTGGATTTGGGTGTTTTGATTGACTTCAGATGGCAATCATGCATATTGACAGTTGGTAGCAGTTACGCAACATAAAAGGTAACAATGTGCTAAAAAAGAGTTTAAGATGACATAAACAGTACAGGTTTCTTAAAACTAAAAGAATGTGATTGCTTACATTAGATAAGAAAAATGAAAGGACCCTTTAAACTTACAATAACAAATTCTTTGGTCACTTTGGGGCAGCTAAAACATTAAATGACATATTATCTCTTTTTAAAATATTTTTTCTTTTTTCTAAAGCAAACAGCAGATATGGAGCAGGACTGAACAAGTAATCGAAATATTATCGAAATTGCAATATGGTCAAGTGCAATATCTAAATCACAGGAGCTGCAATTTTCCTGATAAAGGTAAAATGTGTGACAAAATACTCGTATGTCCCTGCCTATAAATCATTCTCCAGATGTAAGGGAACATGCTTGTTTGGTACAGATCCCAGATTAAAAAAAAAAAAAAAAAAATCACATAATAAATTTTATATTTTTTTGAATGAAAATCAAATTCCCACTAAAATCGTGACTCATATCACAACCACAGCACCTGTCAAAATAATCCAAATATTATTTTTTGCATATCGTTCAGCCTAATATGGAGAAAAACGTGCATAATATCCTCTTCTTTTAGCTCTGTTTCGCAACATCTAGAGAGAAATAATGCTAAATGCTCTGCTAAGCCAGTTGCTAACCTAGTCTGCAGTAATGCTGGACGAGTAGCATACCGTGGGTATTTGGAGCCTTTTCATGAAAACAGCTGCACAGTTAAAAAAAACAAAAAACAACAAACAACCTGCCACACCACCTAACAGTGAAGGTGGATGCCCCCCCCAAAAAAAAAAAAAACAAAACAAGACAAAACAATGAGCTGAAAGATGTTATAGTTAAATCTCCATAGATATGAGGGGGACTGAAGAATCTGGTGATAATTATCTGTCACTATGAGCAACCTGTTTCAACATGCAAGTATTTATGTGATCCAACATTGATATGATAATATTGCTAACAGCTTCTGTAAGTTACATTAAGACCTTTAGCTTAAAGCAACATTAAGTTATCAAACCCGGGTCGTAGATATCGTGTGTTAAAGGCTGGACAGACCAGATAGAATTACCTCATTAACCAATGACATTTTTTTTTTTTTAAAGCTTATGTAATAAAATATAACAGCTCTGTAACAGGATAATTGGATTTACAGAATTCCTTTGTTTACATGTAAAATATTGAAACTGGCAAGTCTAGCTCTCACTGCCGTTTGGAGCAGAGACAGACCGATGCTCAGCTTATTACTTTTCAGGAACAGTTTGAGTGTGAAATGTCTTTAAATGGATGAAGGGTTACTGATTTCTTTGATACTAAAGAATGTGATACCGCAAAAAAAAGGTCATTCTAATATTTATCTATGTGTGACAGTAACACACTTAAATGTAATAAATCACAAGGTACTGTGATTTATATATCCATATATCCATAACACTGTACACATTCAGGGTATAAAATCCACTGTCATAAAATCCAATTTCATTTAAACCTGTGCAAAGAAAAGTGGACAATAGCAGCTAAATTACTCTTAATGAAAAACCTTCAGGTTGACTCTCTCTCTCCGTCTCCCTCCACCTCTCACTTTGTCTCTCCCCTTCTTGGTTGTTATTGTCAACACTGTTGTTAACTGCCATTTTGTTCTATTAGTTGTTTTCTATACACTGTTCATACTCCCCTATTTTGCACAGCTCAAGAGCTATTAAAGGAAATGAACACTCACAGCGCAGTGTGCTCCTTTATAAAACGCTCAGAAATGTATTGAGAGCGTAAGACGAGCATGACTCAGTCTGCAGTGCAGCACGTTTTTTTTTGTACTGACAAACACAACATGGGGGAGGAGGAGGGGGCAGAGCAGACATCCTGAAAGTCAGAGGAAAGAGGGAAAATAATGTGGGGGTAAAGAAAATTATAGTTATTGGCCTAAAATGCAGTCTGTCTGTGTGGTGGGTCAGGTGTTAATGATGTGTTAATTCATTGCCCAACATTTGCTTGCTGTTCTCTAGAAATTACCATCACTGTGAGCAAGCATGTGTGCATATCTGTTGTGTGCAGATAGGAGTACTGGGACATGTAGGTGTGGTGTGGTGTGTGTGTGTGTGTGTGTGTGTGGGGGGGGGGGTGCAACAGCAGGCAGCAGCAGACGGTCGAACCTTTGGAGTAAGACTACATCAGGCCCGATTGCTGATGCTCGTCTCGGGGAAATCTGACATTTCAAAATGAGAGAAGCCTGTGAACAGCTGTAACTTTTTTTTTTTTTATATATATATATATGAGCAATCGGCCTGTCTTCATTAAACATAAACTCTCCCGGTTTCAGCACCAAACCTTGGCCTTAACTCAGACTGTCCACCTCACTCAGATCATGATTCGGTGTCATTGTCGAGGCGTCTTCCTGCATGGAGACGGCGTCGGGGCCCAAAGCTGCCGGCGATTTGTCTCTTTTTAAGTGAGATTTATCAGCACAGTGCACATTGCTAACATGTGCCTTGTTATTGTAGCATGGCACTACTACAACAGAAGACCACCAACATAATCACACTGCACACTGCTCCACTCCGACAAGATGAAACAGTGTCAGCGCTGCAGAGTGCTGCCACATGCTGAATAACAGGACAACATCTGGCTCACCAGTTGAGTCAGAGGCTCTTTTGCGCTCGCGGAGCTCCGGCTATGAAAAAAAGAAAAAAAAAGAAAAAAAGAAAAGTGAGTTGTGCCTCTGATTTGAACATCTTTTTCAGTCCCAAACATGTCCAAGCTACTTGTCCGCTAAATGTATCCTTGATTAATCGTAAGAGTGGAGGTACAGGCAGAGAATCAAACTCGTGATTGTAGGTAGTCTTGGATGGAATTTATTTCTCACTTACCGTCTTGCAGCTGTCTGGCTAAAAGAGGGCAATTGGCTTTTGTGTGCCTCATCACTCCGTATGCTGACACTTCATAACACAGCACTCCCATAGTTCCTGACAACCAATTTTCAACCACCACATTTCATGTTACAATACAATGAAAAACTATCACAGAGAATCTTAAATGAGAACCTGAAGGCACTCTGATGGTGATGTGGTGTAAACACTATATGGCCATACAGTATATGGACACCTCTGTCCATTTACCTTTATTCTATGAATAACCTTTTTCCACAAGCAGATTCTTACTATGAGCAGTCACGTCCTACATCAACAAACACTCTCTCGTAAAAGTTGGACATTTTGCTTCACATGACCCACACAGTGTAATATATGACATACAGGATAGGTCCCTATATCAAGAGTGATGTTGTCATATATGTCACCAATAAAAGGACATATTATTATCACATACATACCCTGGATATACGTATTAGGATATAAGTTTAAAACATGTACTGTACATATATTATTTTGCATATGGGGGGAAAGATTTCTGTATTTGCTTTTTTGCCCTTGCTTTAGTCTGTGGTTTTAAGTTGGCCAAGCTCAGTTGAACAAGCTGCATATTTTCATGAACCAATCAGAGTTCAGCAACATTAGAGTCTAAATAAACCGGCCAGGTCTGATCAAACCACACCTACACAGCCATGTTTTTCAGTGTTAATCCTAATAATCATACTAATAGATATACGTTTGTTTGTTTTTTTTTAGCTTTAATTTTAATTGTTTATTTAGTCGTGGCTATTTAATGTAACAATGAAACACTTTAAGATTTAAGAACAGCCTTTTCCTTTTCCAGGGGCCCATTAGTTCCAATTGAGGGATGTTTTAATGCTATAGTAGATAGTCTGGAAGACAGACCAACCTGCACAGAGCCCCGACCTCAACTTCAACCAACACTGTCAGAATAAATTGGAGCGCCACCTGTGAGCCAAACCTCTTTGCCAAAAATCAGTGGCCGACCTCACTAATGCTCTTCTGGCTCAAGGCAGAGGCGTAGTGGTCTATATGTGCAGGTATATAGCATGTACTTGACGTTAGTGCCTCCTGCCAGGCAACATACATGTCCTCTTAAAATGGCACCAAACCTTCAGGCTCTGGGACCAAATGTCCCTTTTCTTGCTGTCATTACATAACAAAGAAACATAACCCTTAAGCTTCAACGGGGGAGCATCAAAGGGAAGAGTATACAGTTAAAACTATAGCAGCTAACTAATGGGCACACAGAACTGCAACACTGAAACAAACACACCATAGCACACTATTAAACTTTGTCATCAAGAAAAAACTGTTGGACAATGATAATTCTGCCAGTTATGATCTGGAGAAGGAAACGGTAACATAACGATGGCTGTGACACAGCAGGGGTGCGTTGATTAGTGATGGAAGAAACAGTACATCCTTTAATTAAACCACCTATAATTTATAATTTTACAATAACACTGTACAAAATGACAATGTGAAAACAATGTGGAGCTCTGTTTTAAGTGAGTTTCAGCTCATTATTACCCATTACTCATTATCCGGCTCAATCTTACCACTCTCATAGCATCATTTTCAGACTCACTAGGCTAAAAAGGTTGCCGCACAGCACCAGACGGCTGACTGACAAAGTTAACGACTGGTTGCTGAACATAGTGGAGCATTTAGCAGCTAAAAAAAGTCAGATAATTCCCACAGGAATTGGTAGAGACTTAAAACAGAGCTGAGAGAGAACGAATATTGAACTTACACTCATCATAGAAACACAAAGACAACGCCAAATCAATGACAATCTAATGCTGTAACTGCTGGATGGGTTATTTCTTTTTGATCAAGTTCAACCTATCAATTTAAAAGATGATGATAGGCGATAGCATAATATTACATTATTGACAATAATATATAAGCACAATTTAAGTGCTGTAGCTGTATCTATTTTACATACTGTTGGGTAGTGTAAGCCATACAGTGTGTCATATTTTACAAGCCGATCCTATTTTTTTTTGTGCTTAAAAATCTTAAACTCTAAAATATTTTAGTTATGGTTATAGCTAACAAGTAATGAAAGCTGCCAGATAGGGTAAATGCAGTGGAATAAAACCATCCCCTTGGAATTATAAGGTTCTATCTACGTTATGTGTGGTTTTGAGATATTGAGCTTCAAAGTTTTTGTATTTCACATAGCAGAACTGGTATGGAGAACAGGTGTCTTTCATACATGTAAATGACAAACACACTAAATGTATTCTACATGCATAATATCAAAATCCTATCAAATTTGTAAATGTAAAAAGTAGAGCCTTGTAATCCAGAGAGCTTGTTTTCTGCTTGGAAATATGAGGCTTTATCTTGCAAAACATGAAAAGAAGACAGTTTACTCATTTTTTGTTTTAAAACATAACAATAGTGTTGTAACAAACTGTCTACATGTATCATAAAGTTAAATGTAATGCATTTTTTTTATGACAATTATTTCTAGTTTTATGATGAATCATTTTTTCTTTTTCAAGGAAGCATTGCAGGAGAAGTATAAAAGTCACTGATGCCAAGTAGATAGGAACCATTAGTTTAAGTTTCCTTTAAGTTAGACAGGGAGTAAGTGCAGCAGGTCAGTGTAAATGCAGTTATTAGGTTTTATTTTATATCAGAAATGTTGATTCTGATGCATCAAAATTTTTTCTCATTTTGGTGGAAGAAAGAAACAAAAGAATTATGAGCAAATGTAGTTGTATCATGTATTTAAGATCCAATCATTTCACTATTTAATTAAAAAAGAGAGTGAACTTGCTTTGCATTTGTGCTGCTGTCCTTATTCTTATAAACCTCGAGTTACGGGACATTTTCTCATCTCCACTGAGTTTATTTTCTTGTCGGCCCCTTTTCCTGTTGTCACTGACAGATAAGCAAAACCTGATTGGTCATCTTGTGTGCATTCTAAGTACTGATTAACTTAGAAGTAGAACCATATAAAACCTTAATAGGTTGTCACTGAATATAAATATGTGAATAACTAAATTTTGACAAAAATGTCAGAACGTTATAATTCCAAGGGGACAAAATGTATATGTCGGTATGATGTGCAGCCGGTGGAGCAGAAGTATAAAGTAGCAGGAAATGGGGAAAGTACAGTATTAGGTGCCTCTATGCTGGGACATATGGGTGTAATACTATGGTGTCCACATATTTTTGGTCATATTGTGTATTTACCAAGTGCCAGGGATCTGATTCAGCAACCCTCTGTGCTACATGCTGCATCCTGTATTTATGATGATGCAGACATTAAGTCCACACCTTTCTGCACTCGAATCTGCTACTGTAGCTACACCTCTGCTTTATGCCACCACGGTGTCACACAGCATCGGCGAATTCCAGATGAGATTCCTTGGAAACAGGATAGTGCAACCCGGCCAACAGAGAATGTGGAGGCAATATGTAAATGGGCCAGACAGCAGAGGTTATTTGGTATTTGTGAGATGAATGAAATTCTCCCCTCTCTTTTCCTCATTTCCCCTCTCACATTTGTGTGACTAGACTAGTTAAGTCCCTGTCACTCAAGCTGCCAAGGTCTATGGGGCACCGGAGCGAGAAGCCGAGTAATATGAGAAAAAGTGAGAGAGAAAGAGAGGGAGAGAAGGTGAGCGAAATTGGGCCAGGGATGATTGCAAATTGTCTGTCTAATGGCTGCCACCCAGGAAGCCATTTCAGGTGACTTGTTATCCGTCATGAGAGAGGCAGACCTGCCAGGATCCCTCTTCTCACTCTCCTTCTCAGTGGGCCACCACACCTAAGAGCTTCAGGCTATCACCGGTGACCTCGCCTCTTAAAACTCCTGTCTTCAATTTTGTATGCTTTTTTCTCTTCTCTTCTGCCTCCACTGTTGCTTTCTCCATGTCTCTCCCTCTCCCACTTTGCCTCATCCTCCCTGCAGTGCGTCTCTCTGGCTCCTGCTCAGCAGCTGTTGTTTAGTGATAGATCAGTGAAGCAAAAAATGATGCTGGGTATAAAAAATAGATCTTGAAGCAAAGCACAGCCTCCCTATTCTCCCTACCTATTGTTCTGCATTAGCAGCGAGACTTAAGGGATTCATTCAGAGGTAATCATTTGTTACTCAGGGGCACTGTGTCTTTCAGGCACCGATGATGAAGTCACCTCTGAAAGGGCCACAAATGAAGGAGAAATCATTTGCCATCTAACCGTGCTGGATAACCATTGATTAGTTTGACTACAATGAGAAACTTTAATATCTAAAAGTCATTTTTTAAGCATTTTAATCTCTTCCTGTAAGACAGTGTTGGTGGCTCTGTAAACATAGAGGTGTTTTTAATTCAGAGCAATTTATATGGTGTTAAGGCCCATGGATGTATTCGTACTGATGCCAGCGTGAAAATACTGCAGATCCCTCCTCTGCCTCAGATGACATTAGAGAGGAAATTGACATGCAAACCAAGTCTGCTGAAAGTTAATCTGTATGTGCACCGTATCACATAGATCACAACTCAGAGGCAGCTAGCATTAAAAGGAACCTGCCAAGCTAAGTATGCTCCTCCACCTTTCTGCCATTACTCTGACATGTTTTGTGACCCATGAATTGAAGTCTTGTCAAGAACTGGTCATTTTACCAGCTCTCAATACAGACAGGAGGGCTCCTAGTAAATGTGCCTCTCCTAAAAATGTTTTCTGCCTCTTCTGCACAGCAGGTGGCACTGATTGGTTCCTGCACATATCCTTCACTTGTCAACTTGTCCCTGTGATGGCTCAAGGACTGCCCAGCTGCCCCAGCCTCAGCCACCAACCCTGCCAATAACTTGGGGATGAAAGGAGATGCTATCACTCTGATCGGATGTCAACATGTCCAATCAATTTGACAACTTCCTTCTGAAGAGTTGTTGTTGCGGATGTCTGAGTCATGCCTTAGTGTTCAGAATGCACTTTTTACTTAGATTCTTGCTATTTTGTTTGATCATTTCAACTGGAAAAAATAAAAAATAAAAAAAACCTAGCTTTTGTTTTAGATCCACAATGATATTTTCATTGACATAGGAGGCAAAAAGGCAAATGTTTGGGGCTCCTAGAAAATAATTCGGGAAAAGGAGCCCCTGATGGTTACTCATATTGTCACATTTTGCACTGAGAACTATAAACCCCCTTAAACATCCCATAAAGCCATTATACAGTTCACTGCCACTACCCCAAAACCCCCTAAGTGGAGCCCCGTCAAGCTTCCATATGGCGTAATGGTGGGCGGTTACAGCTAAGGTTAGCTTCGTTATTTGGAGTTTAGCACATCCAAATTGTCAGTAATAATCCCACACAGGAAAACTGCATGTATTCACAGCTATGGCAATGATATGTCAAAGTTGAACAAGGAGGTTGGTCTGTAAACTGTGAGGGATGTACTAAATTTGGACATTTGCCTTTGTTTTTCTTTTATAAAATAAGTTTGGCTAACCTAAGGTTTGTTAAAACCTGTGCTCATGTTTCCACTTAAGTCCGACAACTTTTGAGAACAATGGGGTGAGACAATGCTACACTGTCATTACCACTGATAGAACTGATATAATAATAAAATAAAATAAAAATTGGATTAAAGTTGTAATAAAATTATGCTTTAAAGGAGGTATTTTTAAGTTTTGCTTTTGCTATACAGCTAACTTTAGCATTAATTGCTGTTTCCTTACGAGTCTAGAAGAAACAGCAACATCAATGTTAACTCTTGTCTGTATCACTTCTTTTCTTCTACTGAAGTTAGCATACTAATCAGATAGCCGCGGCCCGTCTCATCACTTTCTGATATCCAATCTGCCCTGAAGACGTAGTGCTGTTCAGAGGCCGTATTATAACCTCTTGTCTTGTAAATGCAACGATGGCTGAAGCTCTTGTCAAGCGACAATCCCCACCACCTGCACCGGGCAACAAACCACAATCAGCAGCAGAGAAAACATACAAATAGTCCCTTTAATGTGAAGCCTTGTCTGAATTGCGATCTACCATCTTGCAAGCCCATATGTAGCTATCTAGCTACTTTTGTTTTAGTTTTGAATGAAAAAAAACATTACAACTACTGTCAACATAAACCTGCAAGACAAAACATGGGACTCGGTCTACAACTGTAATGACCCAGACACTGCATATAATGTTCTATTTGACAAAATAACTGACTCTATTCATGGCACCATACCTGAAAAGTTTATTAAACACAGTATTGCAGATCAGAAAACTCTACAAACTCTATATCAAAAAACCAAGTGATTCAAATAAAGAATCATACACTAAATACAAAAATAAGCTCACACGTGAGAAGACAAGAGAAGACATTACTTTGAGCTTATTCAGGCTTCTCGGGGTAATCAAAAACAAATCCTGGAAGGTGCTCATTGAAGTTTTCAGCCAGAGTCACAGAACCTCTGTGCTTACTGACACCAAAGAGAAACACATTAGAGATGCCAGCAATGATCTTGAAAATGTTGACCTTGCTGATAGATTCAACAACCATTGTATCTCCATAGGTAAAAATCTAACAAAATTAGCCAGGCTGTGGGTGCTACTCTTGTAAAATATCTGCAAGGCAACTATTTCATTTCATTTTTTCTGATTCAAACTGACAGAATATGAAAAGCTCCCATACAGCTGGCATAGATGGAATCTGTAGCAAAATTCTTAAAGCCATAGCTAAGGAAATTGTGGAGCCACTCGTCTACTTTATAAACCTTTCACTACTTAGCGGGGTTGTGCCTAAAAAGATAAAGATTACTAGAATTATACCAGTCTACAAGTCTGGTGATCAACATGATATGCATAACTACTGACCTGTATCTATTTTGCCTACTCTCTCTAAAGTGTGTAGAGTAATGTTTATAGTAGACTCAGTGAATACTTAGATAAATGCAATATTCTTCACAGTATGGCTTCAGAAAATAAAGCACCACCTGTATGGTGATTCTTGATATAATCGAAAAAAATCATTAACGCCATTGATAAAGGCGACTGTGGCATTGGAATTTTTCCTAAATGAGGAACTGGTTAAAGTGGATACATGGTTTAAATACCATTAAATATAAGCAAGACAAACTTCATTGTTTTTCGTTCCAGTAGAAATCAAAATAATGTTGAACATGTTCGTATTATAAATAAATGGTCAGGAAATTGAGAGAGTTAAGTCCACCAAATTTTTGGTGGTTCACATTGACGAATTCCTAAAGCCATATCGATGAGTTGACCAAAAATTCTCCAAATATGTTGGTTTTTTTTCTAAGCTGAGGCATTTTCTACCACTTGAAGCACTTCAAACTTAATATCAGTCCTTATTTAAGCCTCATATATATTACTGTCATATTATGTGGTATAATAATCAGCCTAGTTATCTTGAGAAACTGCAGATTCCACAGAAAAAAGTCATACATATCATAGTCCGCAGTGAATGTAATATGTTTCACAATGCTTGTACTATGTGTAATGTTGTATTAAAGCTGAATGACAGACTCTGTGACATGATTCCTACTTACCTTCCCTCGCATCATACAAAACCAGAAAAAAGTATCTTATAAAAGGAAAGAAACATGAATTTAAATGCACAGGTTTTAGTGTGGTGTGCAGAGGTCCACAGAATGAGCTTGATGACACTATAAATGTCACTATCCCTATCTGCTCTTAAAAAAGAACTTAAAACAGCAGTTGTTTCTAAAATATGTTTAAATTTGTGTTCCCTGAAAGACTGGAGTCTTAAGAACTGGTTACTCTACTGAGCCAATATTGTTATCGTTATTTTTTATCTACCATTTATTGCTGATTGTGTATATTGCCTATTAAATTGATATATGGATAGATGTTTTGGATCATTTAGTTATTCCTGTTGGGGTTTTAGGTATTAGGTATTATGATTTAGACATTTTTGGGCTGAAATTATATTTTGTACATGCAGTGACTGTGCCCCAACACACACGCTTTTGAAGCTTATTGGGCAGTCCTATTTTCACCCATTAATATTATTATGTTTGTATTCGTGTAAAATAAATAAATAAATGAAATGATTAACAGAAAAAATGTATGTAATACTGCTACCAGTCTACCACAAAAACAACTAGGCTATTACTGCTACTACTACTACTAATAAAACCAATAATTGTTGTGATAACAAAAGTTGCAGAAGTTTGAGTAAAGCTCCTTTTCCTCACAACATTTTCAATTAGGTAGCTAACAGACTTGGAGGATGAATATGCTATAGCAGCTTTGTGTTTGACAACCAAACACCACATGAAAGAGAAACCCTCAAAACAAAATTCAGTTTGGAAAAAAAAAGACTTCAAACATTATATTCCACAAAATCCATTGATGCATCACACAGGCCCACCACTACATAATCAGCCTTCACCTAAAGATCTCTTTCAAGCAAGCCACACTGTGTTAGAGTCTCTGGGGATGGTTGGACAGCATGTTTTGATGCTTCAGGTCTCTCCAGGCATCTCTCCCGTGGAGCCTGATTGCCTCACAGCCCCTGCTCTGTGGAGAAAATGAGGTTGAGGTGGGACACTCGGGCCTCTCCGAGGCACAGAGCCATCGCAGTTGAAGTGGAGTCCTGACCCCCAGCAGATTTCTAATGGATTTTAGGCGTCACAGGCAAACACACAGCTGGGCTCCAAACAAACTCATCAGAGCACCCCAGATTTGTGGCTCCCCCATCAGCCCACACACCCACCCAAACAATCACGCCTCCCACACACTTTTTCTGTACTAGTGACAAGCAGTCACTGCCCGCGAAACCGAATCAACTGCCATTCTTTGTACTTCACAGCAATGTAAAAATATGATCCACTGCCACATTAGCTCATTTTCAATAAAAGCATCAGTATTTCAGCATTCTGTATTTCATGTGTTTTTTGTTTCCTCCAAGAATTCTTCAGGGAGCAAAGAAGAAGTGATTTCAGTGTTTTATAACTCACTTTTACTGGGTTTCCTGGTGTTCATGTCTTCTCTGTCTTCTCTCTCTGCCTCCTTCTCTGTCCCTGAGTGGGTGTATATTTGTATGTAGTCTTATTTTTGTACAATCCTGTGTTGTGCTAAACCACACGGACAGTAGTTCACTTCACTTTCAGTTACCAAGTCAGAAAATAAAAAGGTGACAAGCTGAAAGATCATGCGTTAATTAAGGGACTCATCAATCTGGAATTTTTGTGTTTGGACTATAAACAATTAACCATTTGAAAAAGAAAAAAAAAGAAGTATTCGCAGTTTACATCAGTTCCCTGAATGCTCTAAAATGAGAGTGGATTTGAACTAAGCCAGGTTTTTGTCACTGTTTGATGCTGTGGTTGATCCAGTGTCTTTGGGCTTTTGCCATACATGGGAAAGTCATGAGTACATGTCCCTGGCAAAGTGGCTCTTGGCTTGGCAAGGTCTTAGCTTTTGTCTCATACAAGTCAGGGGTATTGATTCACGCTTGAGGTGTCTCTCTGTGGAGATTGGCTTGCTGCGCTAGCATTATCTTGGGTGGCAGTGTATTCATAGTGTACTGAACAATGGGGCTGAGGGACGATGCAGCTAAATTGTTCTGAATGACTTTCATAAGCAGCGGGGGCCTGTGGGTCGTAGGGAGAAAAAAAAAAAACAGGCAATAAACTTTGGAGGGTACAGAGGGCAAGGGGACCTCTTCACGCTCAAACTTCCTCCAAGTTGTACTTTTTAAGTCACAACTTAACATGTTATTTTACATCCGTCTGAGTTCCACAAATTCTTAATGCCGGTAGTTTAGCAGGAAGCAGATCACAATACATTTATGCTATGGTGTATATAATACTAGTTCTCCTACCCAACCCACTGTGTAGCATACAGCTTACAGCTGGAATGGACATTTTTGAATGAAATTCATTCAGAAATTTCTCTCTGACTGTGCATTTAACTGCATCCCGGTGTGCCACATATTGAAATACTGCGAGTAAGCAGACTGTGTGTATCCGGTCCTCCCCATTAAAGGCACCTTCTGGAGTTAAGCAAATAAAGCAGTGCTTACTTGACACTGTCATTATAAAAAAAAAAAAAAAAAAAGCCCATAGGTCACTTGTGCATCAGGTTATTATGACCCATACTTAGGTTTTCTTGTCAGGTGACATCTAGATGACATGTAGTAGTAGTAATCATGACAGGAGCAAAGGGAAAAGTCTGGATATATATATATATATATCTCCATATATATGGAGGACTTGTTGGTTTTCTTCTATTGTTTCTGTTTTTTCTCAGACAATATTAGCAGATTAAGGTGAAATCATTGGCATGACTGTGTGCATATTAACAAAACTAGGACCTTCATGCTGATGCACTGATAATGTAGATGATCGCTTTTGTTTTATTATTTTAACTTGCGCAATAAATTTAATCACTGAAGCTTGAATTAGCTTCAAGTGTCTCACTTTCCATTATTTCCCCAGTCGTCCGCCTCACATATTCATTATTTTATTTCATCATTTGCACGAGATTAATTTTGCTTTCATTCCTTCTCCATAACCTGAACTGACCTCCTGGCAAGCCTGACATGACATCCAGAGAATGATGATGACACTAAAGACAATATTCCTCACAGAGGATATTCCAGTGATTTCCATCTTATTAACATGTCTTCATCTCTAGAACATTGCTGGTGGGCTGCCTACGGCAAAAAAAAACAAAAAGGGGAAACCTGAATAATTACAGCCCACATGGAAACAAAGTTTAAAAAAAAAGCCAGAAGTGCTATTTTAGACAATTAATTGCTATATAATTATAAAATTATGTGTTGGTCCACCTCTGTCACTTTTATGGTGCTTGTCCACTTTTCTAGGTTTGTGATCTCCATTATCATCTTTGTAAAGAGACACTAATTCCATATTTTGGCAATTATCAGTCAGGTTCATTCACCTGTAAAGTGGTTTAATCTGGTGGAAATAATATATATATATATATAATATTAATTACCACTAAAACATCAGCACCTGCACAGCACAGATCAAAAACTGTGTTTCAAACCTGACGGCAATAAAAAAAAGTGAGAAAACTCACAAGCAGAATCACCATAGAAACAGATGAACAGCTCAAGGTGAGCATGTCTCAAAACAGATCCAGAGAAACAATGCTTTGTGGAGGAGGAAGAGAGCCATGGCGCATTCTGAAGTGTATGTATGCTTACCATATGTCTCTGATGGCTACAACATCCAGTTCAAGGTTGACGCTTCTGGACTCTCTCTCCCTCCCTCAAAGTTGGACACTGATCCATAAGTGAAGTTGGTGTGCTGGTCATGAAGGCCCATTAACATGAACAAAAGTGCCTTCTGTATACATCGTGTATGCGGAGAGGGGATCACACCGTTGGAAATGTGAAGGCGATGATTTACAGATTCTGTGCTTGTGCCGTTCTTTAAGCTGATTGACCCACATATCCGAGAACCCCCCCCCCGCTGATCTGAGATCTTGTTTCCTGCAGGAAGAAGGAAACCGACAGCGTGTTTCATTCTCTGTCATCCAAATCTTGTACGACTATAGAATGTGATGACTGTCCATATAGCTGGATTTCACGGCGCCCGCAGTGAATAGACAAAGCCATGTAACACGCGATGCTGCTACAGCTCACCAAAATAACTTAGAGGCAGAAATTCAAAAGCTTTTGTCACGTCAGAGGAGTATTTGAGTTTGAGTATTCTCTTTTAAAAATGAGGAAAAAAAAAAACCTTTTGCACTGTTGTACATAAATGCCTCTTTTAGCTTAGATTTGCATAGACCCCATATTAAATAAAGAAATTCTTAAAAGATGACGTCATAAATGAAGTAAACCAATACATTGTCACTAACTGTCATTCTTATTTTCATTCTTTTAAGTTTTGGTGAGTTTTATTTATATTTATTTCATTGCAAAAGAAAAAAAATCTAAATGTATTAATTAAAATGAAATTAAGATATAGTAAAATGAAGTTAAATATAATGTTTCCTTTGACATTACATTTGCTTTAAATTTAAAAAGGGTGCTTCGTTTTGGCAGAAACTACACATTATTATTAATTCATATAAATCAATTCACATATTGGTAATTTCTCTACTGTAAATCTGCACTGACATCTGTGACTGTGGATGTCTTGAATTGTTAAAGGGGAAATAATCTATTGCCGCAAAGCCGTCTTATTGCAGTGTAACCTTTTTTTTGCTTTCACCTCTTGTTTTGCAGCAGCTTGATGTCTTCTCGGCTCGTAAGAGATGAGACAAATGATGATAGTAAGAACACTGTAGTTGTGATTTAGCTTTAGCTCATACGCCGTTTTTCTTTATGAGCCCCCACAGCTTTGACTGCTTGATCTGATATTGTTATATTAGCGCAACAGAGTGTCATCACACAGACTTTCTCTTCCAAAATACTGTTTGAAGCCAGCAACTTCTGAAATGTCACAATTGCCAAGCCAAACTTTTCTTTTTCTTTTTAATGAAATGTCTGTAAGAGTCTCTCTAGTTAATTATGTAATAAAGTTTAATGAGTGATTATTTCAATGTTAGAAAACTTAGGTTGCAGTCCCAGTGTGAAAAAAAGATTAGGAGGTGTGTGTGTGTGTGTGTGTGTGTGTGTGTGTGTCCGGGGGGTTGTTACTTGGCTCATTTTGACCAGAAAAAATGTTCAGTTTTATACAGTTTTATACACATACACATGCACCTGCAGAGCGGTAGATGGGCTTTTTGGAGAAGGTGCAATGGGTTTTCTGCCAGAGGCCTCATATGGGACTACCTGGTGATGGAGTAGACTGCCGCTCAACAGGGATCTGTGGCTACAAAATCATTATGGCTGCAATACAGTTGTGACTATGCAATCCAATTCTTGCTTGCTCTAAAGCTCCTATGTTATGTTTTGTTTATTTTTTCTTTGCCTGTGAAAGTCGAGATCAACACATGTAAAGTGGTTGAAGAGAAACAAGGGTTGAAAACCAGCTGCTGAAAGGACTGAATATCCACATTAAAACAAATACCCTGGTTGTGGTTCACTTACTTGTCAAGACCTAAGAACATATACTCATGTCCCAGTGTAATCACACCATTATCTTGAAGTACAAGTAATATTTGAGCCATCATTTGGAAAATCCAGCACACTGTGGCTTTGCAGCTTATTCAGCTGTCTGCTCGTTATGTTCTTTTAAACCAAAAGTGGAACTACTTTCTTTCCCTTAATCCCTTTTTAATAGCTATAAAAACAGATATGTCAGCCTGGGTTGTTTTTGCTATTATGACATCTCATTTGTTATTGCAAATGAGATGTCAACCAAAGGCTATATGACATTGATAAACTCTGATTCTCACATGCTTAAAAAAATATTATTTCTACCTATAGTTATTTGAAGCTACATTGTGCAGTTGAAGGAGCACAGAGCATTTAAATTGTTTAATAGCTATTTTATAAATGTGAATGAATTATAAATTTAAATACAAAAAACTTTCCTCAGGGTCTTGACTTGAACAATTCTTGAGTATATTTGACAATTTTATTACTGAGCCTGAGGTCAGAGTCACACCATTTTTTTTCTAAGGCAGGTGTTCACACACGCACAAGGGCAGACATTACTAAAGACATTCACTTCAACTATCAAAGGCTGAGCAAATTACTGTTAAAAAATACTGTAGATGTCATGTGGTGTAGGTGTACATCAGGTAGCGCTGAGCAAATGTGAAAAGTCATTATGGTTTAATATTTAAACTGTGCTACAAGCTCTAACGAGTAAATCCAGACACATTGTTATGTAGTCTTACAGGTTTAGCTATCACATTGCTATGAATTGTTCTCGGTGCAAGGTACAGTACATAGCTTTGGTTCTCCAATAGTTTCCAAGCAACGTGATCATGTGGCACAAACACATGGGAAGAGAGAAAAGACTGGAATGACTATGCGCTTATAGGGAGATCAACATGAGAAAGTCTTAAACGGCACAAATTGCACGAATAATTAGTGGAAAATTATCAGTATCCCAAGAAGAATCTCCCTGTTAGCTCGGAGTGCATATTCAATTATTGGCATCAGCCCTGGATTTTAATGAGACAAAAATCAAAACATAAATCATTGCCCCCAGTCTCAGGTAGAGTGCACTCCGGAGCAGGTTTTCTTCAAGTACCTCTCTGTATTTGGCCTCATTCATCCTTCTTCATGTAGAAAAAAAGAAGAGCACAGACACCTGATTGACCAGTATAAATCTTGGTACCATCTTTGATAAGACCTCGAGGTTTGAGCAAAACATGGAAGCCATAATCAAGGAAGCACACCATCGTTAATATTTCCGCAGTAAACGGAATTCATTCAGTGTTTAGAAACCCGCTGTACAAATATTTTACAGTTCTTTCAGTGAGAGTATTCTAGGTATCTCCTTCATTTACTGGCTCCCATCCCTCACTGCCAAAACATAAATACAGTGACCACCTGTCCCAAAATCACTGACGTGCCCCCGCAAAGAGCAAGACGTTAGGACAAAGGTCCATGATATCATGGGGGACACTACCCATGTGCTTTACCCCCAGTTCCACATGCTCCGTCTTGGAGACCTTCTATGACTCCCCAGGTGCTCGAACCAATCGGTGCAGGGCATTGCTCACTGGGGAAGCCATCCACTTGGTTAATAAGGAAGCTCTAATGGAAAGACAATTATGTGCTCTGTCTGGAGCTTTGCACATGAAACATGTAAATACCTATCTGCCATGTGGACGATTTGCATATTAATCAATTAATTATTATCTTTATTATGACTTTTATTATCAAGTATGAAAGGATACATACATAAATAAATATATAAATCATCCTATCCAACTATTTTCATCGTCTTTCATGTACTTATAAATTTAAATCTAATTTCAGTCTGATCAACCTGATCAAATAGTGTCTGTATATTCAACGTGTAATCTCTCCAGAAGGTGGATGCAGTCATTGTATGTCTTGCTGAGCACACTGTTCCTATTGCTTTTCTTTTCTATTAATCCATTACTTTGACTTTCCTAAATACGTAAAACAATTTGCAAATTAAAGTGAATTAATAGCTTATTATAACATTGTTTATTATATCATTAAACATTATTATCGTATAACATTAAAAAAATTACCCCTCGGTGTTAGATTAACAGTGAATCACACAACATGATCTTTGTATTCTCATGGCTGTTACAAGAAACAATATACTGTATAATCTAAAATCTTCAAGTTAGTTTGGGGTATTATCCTTTTGAAAATTCTCTTTGTGTCTGCAGCAACTGTCAGATAAATACAACCACAACAGAAACCATGTTATAAATAGAGACAGACATTTAACAACACAGCAACATCAGGAATCAATGTGATTATTTGTATGGAGCTTCAAGAGTACTAGTGTAGAACGACACTTATTTACAACTAAATCCGCACAAATAAGGAGCGCCTGAAAACACCTCTGACAGTCAGTCCATTGATAAATTGATTCCTGCTCTGCCTGGTCAGATCACTGATCACTGTACTGTATTGTGGGGTCATGTGGTAGTTAAATGGCACAGGTGGGATACTGTATGTTTCAACACACTCTCATAGTTGGAGGGGATTCTCTACTGTTGCTGAAGTAAATGGCCCGGATAGGAACAGCCAGCTGAGCAGCGTGTGTGATATTTGGTTAATGCTTGGGGAACCACATCACTGCTGCAGATACATCAAACCTGTGTGGGACATGGCAGTCAGGACGTCAGCCTGCTCAGTAATGCTACTGGATGTGTCGATTGACATCGAAATCTTTCTTTTCTTTCTTTTCTATCTATAGCAGTTATACTGAGGGACACTTTCTGAACTTATTGTCTATGTCAATTTGGGGAAAAAAAAAACAGGATTTTTGGGAGAATAACATACAAATATGTAACATAACATAAACACCCACTGATTTATCATCATCTCCTGGGTCTTGACTCGTGAAACTGGTTTTGTTTTCTATTCTTCTGGGCTATTATTTACATTTTTGTGTGTCATGTGATATGGAAATTTGACCACCATCGACGCTGACTTCTTCGTTCGCCATTTTCACAACTTTGAAAACCGTAGATTGGCTATGCAGCCAAGGTGGCGACCGTTGAGGGTGAGAAGTGTCCACCCTTGTACACTATTCATTCACTAGCCATACTGCTTATCGTTTTAGGGTGACAGGGGGCTGGAGCCAATCGCAGCTGATATTGGGTGAGGGCGAGGTTAACCCCTGGACAGGTCGCCAGTCAATCACAGCGCTGACATATAGAGACAAACGACCATTCACACTCACATTTGCACCTATGAGCAATTTTGACTCGCCGATTAACCCACGCAGGCATGAGGAGAATATGCAAACTCCACAGAGAAAGTCGGCAGGTTTGAACCCAGAACCCTCTTGCTGGGAGGCGACATTGTTAACCACTGCATCAATGTGCCAGTGAACGCACCTGCGCACTCAAAAGTATGGAAGTATGACACATGACTTGGTTTATTTATGGATATATAAGACAAGCATCCTTTGTGTATTTGGCTTTTACTTTACTGACTAAAACTTACGTCTTACAGAAGAGAGACCTCACTGGCACACCACGACTTTTAACTTAAAATCTGCTGAACTGTTATGAATAGCTCTTGAGCCCGGGGCAATGAGACAACTCTGTATACTAAGACAAGGTAATTCAGTACTTAATACAGTATGTAAATATGCTTTTTTAAAAAAAGAGAAATCCAAGGAAATATTACATTATAGAGTTGACTTAGCCGTGCATAATAACAGTGTGTCAAAATGAGCACATTAAAAGAACAAACGCACATTTCATCCCCTTTGATCCTGGAATCCACACAGAGAGGCACTGATACAATATGAGTAAGAGACACTGAGGCATTATCATGAAGATTATTACAGTCATCATGTTTATGCTAATGCACTTGTATATGCTATGTTGAGCCATGGTCTGCTACACACCCTGGGCAGGACAGGAGCCATTCATAATTGATACCCAGCGTTTACTGCAAGCCCAGGTGTGTTGCAGGAAATAACCACTGACCCAATTACAGTTTGCATCCAGCATGCTTTGGTTAATTTGAGTAAAAGCCATAATTGCTCTTGGTTTTATAATTCATGAACAAGGGCGTGCAGCACTGGCAGAGCACCAGCATCTATTACTCAACCACCCATGAGTGCATCTACACAGACAAATAGTAAACGTGCACGTGTGTGTGTGTGAGTGTGTCTGCGCGCGCACTCACGCACACGCGCGCAGACACACACACACACACACAAAGACTGGATGTACTTGGGCTAAATGGTTGCAGATGTTAATATTATGTGTGAGAAAGATTATGAACTTGAACTCTGTTGAGTTGCCACTGGGAGATACTAATGTGTTTTGACTGTTGTTGTTTTTTTCCTACAGGTGCTGCTACCATCAGAAAAGATTAGCAGCTGGTGAGGAGTCAACATGCCCATTGTTAGCAGCATTGCCCATAAAGAGGAACTGCACTACATGCTCCAGGCTGTCTGTGTTCCTGGGATGACACAGATCAAACTCACAGTATTAACTGAGAAGAATTTCTTCCTCCTTCTCCACACTTCTCTTCTTCTTCGTCATTCACTAATGTCGCCTGCTTCACATTTCTGGGTCAATTTTGAGGTTTGACATTTTTTTTTTCTTATGATATTGACAATGTTACTTCACATTCAAATATATTTGAAGTGAGAGTTCAGGTTATTTGAAGTGGGGTTGTGTGAGATACTTGTCTGTAGTCAGTGCAGTAGATTTCGGATCAGCGTGCTCCCAGTTTAAAGAAGCCGACGGGAGCACCGGCTCAGAGGCTGATGTGATGTGCTGCTGTGAACGTTACCAGCTGCAAACCTTTTTACGCCACTATAAAACAGTGCCAACAAAAAAAACACAAGTGTAAGCTTAATTTTGAATATTTTCATCATGTTATCTTGCCATCAAAAAGCCCTTTCCTTTGGAACTACATTTTCACAACTGTCGAACTACCATATTCCTACACACACGCGCACCTATGATGCGTAGTGGATCACAACACTTCGAGTACGATTTCGAGTTTGTATTCAGTGTTCAGTAAGGTAGACTCTAGATTGTGGGTGATGCAGACTGAATTGTGAGGCACTGGCATCCTCTGGTTCAGAAAGATTTTCAAGTTGTGTTGTAACCAAGTCCCACTCATGGTAGCAGTAGCGCGCTGGATCTGTGGGCATGGGCTTACAGTTCACATATCTGCACCACCAGGTCGCTTGGGCTCTTTCTTGGACTACAGCTTCCACAAAAGTTTCCCATCTCTCTGTTTCAGCCTATTCATTCTCCATCTGCAAAAGTTGTCCTTCTGTATTCTGTGGTTCATAAAGGTATCCTCTTGTCTCCTGTCTCTTGGCTTTGATTTCCTGGTCTACAAACTGCTCAAACAGCTGATATGCGGCATAGTACATTGCACGGCGTGCAGGGTGCACTTGTATGTAGGAATACAGTAGTTCAATGGTTCACTAACTATAAATTGCCAAAGGAAAGGGCTGTTTGATGGCAAGATAAAAGCACTAAATATATTCAAAAATATAGCACGCATCTCACTGGCATACATACACTGACTATAGACAAGTACCTCACACAGCCCCACCTCAAATAAGCTATCACTTTAAGTAAAGTTCCAGACACCTTTAAAAGCAGAACATAGTAATTATCTCTGGCAGTTCTCAACCTGGACTAAATCTGACATGTCACAAAATGTGATTAAAAGGATAAGTAAGAAAAATAAACCTTTGTTGTATGATTAGGTTGCTTTTTTCATATTTGTTAGATACTGGAAACACTTTCCCCCTTCTCGGCCTCAACAGCTCTTGAAATGAAATAATCCAAGACAGAAAAAGGTTAAACTGATCTCCAGTCATGTCTACACTGAGGTCATAACCTGTGATAAGGGGTCAGGAGTAGACATTGCATCTTCTTAGAGGGTCAAAATTCCCAAAATTTGACAAGCACCGTTTTAGAATATTAATGCAAAGGTCAGCTTTTGGTGTCAAGAACCCACAAGCGTAAATGTCCTTCAAAAGCCACCGTTGTTCAACAGTTATGCAAGAAAAAACACAAGAGAGTATAAAAAAACAGAAATGCCCAGACTACAACCCACAAGTGGAAACAAGAGTTTGACGGTGCAGATGCTCTGGTGGAGACTAAATACTGCCTGTATTGAAGTCACTAGGGAGGCTGTCCCATTGGCCAATAACTCAACTTTAACGTTGCAATGTTGTTGTGACCCTGACAATTAAAGCTTGAGTTGTGTGGTTGTTATATTTTCGAGATCATGTTCCAAATCCATTCTAGAGTAATTACAATACATTTCAATCACCTACTGTACTGGATATCTAAGCAAGAATTCTTTCCACAAATTGACATACATAAATATTTGTCTCAGAAATTAGAGACTGAGTATCAACAGCTCTACTAATATGTGTTTCGGTGGTAATCTTTAAAGTACACAACCACAGATAGTAACATGTTGGTAAAATGCTGGAATAGTTATCCCGTTCTCTCAAGAAAACAAAACTTTGTTACCTCAAGATAACGGGACAAAAAAATATTTGCAGCTTCCGTTCGATTCAGCAGAAAATTGGCACGGTCAAAACTAGCACTGGAAGCATGAACACACACAAGCAGCAGCTATAAAAGAAAATAAAAAATCACCTTTAGACTACACTACGTCTGTAGTTTCCTTCACATTCTTTCACCACCAGTGGAGCTTCTTGTTGAAGCCAGTCAGCAAAGAGCAGAAACATCTTTTCCATTGAGAAAAGCCTTTAGTGCCGTTCTCTGCTCTTCTTTCTTTGAAGAAATATTCTCCATTTCTAATGTAAGTGATGTTATAGCAGCATCTATACTAAAGTCTTTAGGAGCCGCCATTGTTGTTAACAGTTGCTTATCTCCGTCGTCACACTGAAGACGCTCCCGTAGCTGCCATTAGTTCCTCTCTTACAGGAGACTCCTCATAAGAAAGCATTTGTTTCAGCACTATTGCCCAATGATATTCATGTATTTGTATTGCTACTTTGCGTGTTACTGTCCTCATGCACATGTACAATACAAAACTTACACCCTCATTAAATCATTGCTCCACTAGTGGTCAAACCCTCCACATGGTATCTTTAACCCTGTAGCTCAAATAACACATTTTTGAAGTTCCACATCTTTTGTCAAAAGTGATTTGTAACAGCTGGAAGACACTGACAAGTTATGTAACTACAAACATATTATTTTGTTTGTCTGATTTGGAGGACTTCTTGAATCTGTTGGCACCACGGCTGAGCATTGTGCCTGGTTGCAGGTGCCGTACATCAACAATGGACTGTGACCTTGTTGAACGTGTAGCAATTTATTAGAAACAGGTAACAAAAAAAAAAATTTTAAAAAAGAGGCATTGGATTTGAATCAACAATCCAAACAGAGCTTGGTTGAAATGCCAACTTTAAAATCCTACCTTGGGATTTAAGTAATGGACTGCATTTACATAGCGCTTTTCTGGTCTTAGCGACCATTCAAAGCGCTTTACATACACTGTTGGAACAGCCATTAGAGCCATTTTTGGCCAAGACACTTGTGGACTGGATGGGCCAGGGATCTACCCACCTTCCTTGTGATTAGAGGATGACCCACTCGACCTCCTGAGCCACAGCCGTCCTTTAATTTCAGCTAATTAAGCTCTCTATGTAAGTGTATTATCATAGGTATTACTGTAATACTGTATTTTAGTCCATTTCTTTTTACATTTCTGCTCACTAACAAAATGATCAAGCAATTTGTCTAATTATAATCTTTTCTCAAACACCCAATGGAATCCCACATTTAATTTTCAACGTATCAGTCGCTGAATATTTGTTTTGCCTGTACCTCTTCTGTCTGCCCTGCTAGTCTGCAGGTTTGTGTGGTTCACCTCAGACACTTTTTGAAGCCCTTACAAACTGTGAACTTTGCCGGGCTATTTGGACAGAATGGGCAATCACTGCTCACATGGTTTTAGCTTGGCCGGGGGCTGATTATATACTGTATATCACAGTGAAAGACCATACAGAAGAAAATGATGAGTATAATAGTGAAGAGAGGGAGGAGGGGGGGTTTAGAGGAAGAAATGTAGAGGAAATGTATAAAGGATTTTAAAGACTCATTTGTCTGGCTCCTTAATGAGAGGAAGCGGAACAAAGACCCTGCCTAATATTCCGAGGGGTCTAATTAAAATTAGGTGTGATCCGATGGAGGAAGGAGCCACAGAGGTGATTTTAGTCACAGCCCAAAAGAGACCAGCTAATTAGGGAGAGTGATGGCCTTTACTTGGAAGCCACTGGAGAGTCGCAGGGCACACACATTGTCCACGTCCCTCTGGCCTGGCATGGAGATTGCTGCCATACTCTTCACTACAACCAGGGCAGAGAAAAGAGGACACTACAGGGGAACGAGACAAGAACACTGGGCAACAACAGGGTTGGTGGGGAGCTGTGGACTGTGATTGGACAACAGAGCAAAAGATGAATTCCATCCCTGCCATTTCTCATTTTCACACACAACCAGCTGCTCTATTTCTGTTCCCCCCTTGCTCATGTTTTTCCAAGTCTTCTTTTCAAACAGTGGGGACGGAGGCAGACTTCAACTTGAGCTCGAAAATGTTCCCGAGCTGCATGAAGAAGTCCGAGATTTCACCCTCCCACCCGTCGTATCGGGAGAAAATAACAGCGGTGCTTGAAATAAATGAATTAGATTCATCCTCGCCAAATTTCGGCATAATTTCATTTCAGTGCTTGATCGGGATCCCTTCCAAGCTGTTTGAGCCGTGTCACTCTCATTGATGAAGAAACATCAATAGCTATTTGTCAGTGTGAGCATTATGTATATGAGCCATCGGTTTCTCTTTGATTTTTCCCAACAGCTTGTACATGTTCATCTTACCTTTGACATTGAGGGAATGCCGTCTTGTTGTTCTTTATGACACTGTGATAGCACTCGCCCTAATCTTAATTGATGGCACCGTGGCTCATCTGCTAAAAGCAGCCTATATTTATCTGCTCGGACTATATATGCGCACTAATAGCAATTGCTTTCTGCCGCCTGTCCTTGGGAAGCTGCCAGGAAGACTGTGAGAGGGCAAGAAGTATCATCCTAATGTCTCAACGCCATGGCGCACTAAATCATCCTGTTCATAATAAAGACACATAAAAAAAAGATCGCGTGGCTACGAGCACACACATTCACAAACACACAGTCCAGCTCTTGTAATTATGTGTGGCGGCATGTTTAATTTAAAACAGAGGAGGTTTAAACATGTATCATTCAGTCAGTGACACTGTGAATGACAGGGAGACCTTGGCTCGATCTGGACTCAAACCAGCTCTCTGCTTGCAGAGACACTTCCACCTAATATGATCAATTACTTCTTACACCACAGGCATGGAATTGTCAAATGAAACGGCTGAAACGTTCATGTGTCTGGAAATAGACTCCCTGGCTCTGGCTAAGATATTTACAGGAGGCGTGTATGTGTGTGTGTGTGTGTGTGTGTGTGTGTGTGTGTGTGTGTGTTGGCAAGCGAAATCATAACAGGACAAAGTGCAACCTGGTTTGTATCCATCACCAAGGAAATAAAAGTACGGACACATTTCCAAGCACAAGTTTAAAATATCACAAGTGTAATGTTATGAACCAAAATAGCCATAAAAGACTTGATTATCAATATGAGATGATTCACGCAAGAGCAACTTCCTTAGTTTTGTAAGTGAAGTGGATGTAAAACTATCTGACACTGAACAGGACAAAGACCTTTTTTCAGACAATGCAGACAGGAGGCAACATCAGCCTGACAGAAGCACCTATCTCAGCACGAGGAGTACCTCTGAAGTAAAGGCCAAGTCCAGGGGCCAGATGCATAAAACTCATGACTAAAACTACAAACCCAGAAATATTTGTACGCGGAAGCCCAATTTCAGTGAATGTGAAAGTGAGGCTGTTACAAATGGGAGGCAAAAATGTGCATCAGTTTACTTGGAATACAATCACAATAAATGTAAAGTCCTGTTTTACTCTGAACTTCATTTATTGGGACTAGGGACGCCTAGGCTGCCAGACAGGTGTGTAATATTGTGTTTTGTAAATATTAGAATAGTATGAAACAGTTTACAGAATGACTCACAATAAATAATAATGACATTAAGCGATGCAAGAGGAAAGATTGAGCACACAAATACGATTATTTCCGTTTGTTAATTGTAAAATTGTTTTTGCGGTGTAAACAACAAAAACTTATAATGATGATAATGAATAAAGCTCTGTGAAGTTAAATTATGTGTCTCGGCTTGTTTTGTATTCCCACTTCACTTTGACTTGGATTGCTTTGGAAAACCATGTCTACGCATGGTCAAAGGAAAGTGTGAGGTGACACATTCTCACCTCACAGTCTGTGTTTAAAAATACTCATTTGTGCGCATGTTTTTTGTGTGTACGCATCATTTATGCATCTGGCCCCAGGACTTCGCACGATTGTGTGCAATGCCAACATTCAAGTGCCATTGTGGGAACTACCTGTATGGAGATCAGGTTGGTGTATCGACATGTAAAACTTCTGACTTTCATGCATGGAACAGGAGTTAGCGTCCTGTCACAATCCAACGGTCACCATTTGCTTTATTAAAGCATTAACGATGATTTTCTCCTAATCTTAAACGTGCCGTAGTTACTGCGTGCAGCTGTTGTAGAGAGAAATACATCGATGAAAGTATCGGACTTTAAAACCTTTAAAAATATTGAACGTTGAAGCTTTGCAGATTGATCAGTATCAGTGTTGAAAGAACAGTGGTCTCAGACTTTTAGACCCCGCTGTATGTTGAGAAATATGCAGATAAAATCAAAACTATATGCGCCAGAAAACACTACTGTAGGTGCAGTGGAAAAATATATTATTATTATTTTTCAGAATTTCAGAATGTCCATTATAGACCTGATTCTTATGGCGACTAGGCTGTGTTGCTATAAGAGCATAATCAGGCAAACCACAATTATAAATAATAAACTGTCTGAGAACTGATGCAGTCTTTTCTGTAAATTTCCTGATGCACACCTTGGATTTAAGGGGGAAAATAACTATATAATAACAAATGTATTATCTGCAGGCAGTTGAAGTTAATGTTATAAAACAGTAAAATCACATCAGCTATAGTTTCAAGGTAGCTGGCGTGGTATTGATTAGATGTCGACAGACAGTCTGAGCTGTAGAACTTATTTTAGGCCTCGTTCAAACACCTTCATGAATTCTATATGTTCGAAACATCACATCTGTTGTGACAGCGCAGACTTTTTCCATCACTGTGATGGAAAATATTTCATGTCATTTGTAAATTGTCACTTCAAACCTACGGGAGTCCGGTCTGTGTTTCACGGCTCACTGTACTGTGTTACACTCTAAACCCACTCATGTGGGACCTGATGTGCCCGGTGGCTGGGATCTGACAGGCAGCGGATGCCACAGCAGGTTTACAAAGGCCTCCAATGAGAAATTGATCTGACAACTATTCAAGGGTAAATCATTTCCAGGAGTTAATTACTTTGGAAGAAGAAGAAAAAAAAAAAAAAGAACATGGCTGAAACTGTAACACGTGATTTGGCCCTATATAAATAAAACTGACTTGATTTGGTTGTAGTGTCTTGTTTGTGTTGCTCTCTTGGGCCGGGCCACTCTTGAAAAACATATTTTAATCTCAATGATGCTTTTACCTGCTTTAATTCATGATATAATAAATAACATTTCTAAAATGTGATTTGAGGTCATCTGTGTTTTGTAGCTGATTGATAGTTACGAAGGCGCTGTTTCTGATTGATAGCCAAGAATAAACGACATAAACACCCCCCCCCCCCGCCATGCTTTACACCATGTAACATCTTTTCCTTTTAGCCAGACAATTTACACATCGTCTCTGATTAGATTTGTGCATTTTAATAAAACCATGGGTGAACTCCAATCTCCTCTAAGTGACTTTAATCTGCTCAGATTAGTCGATTTGTGCCATGCGTGAGTATAATGCAGTGAGAAGGGATGCATTTTTATGGATAAGTAGTCAATAAAATCAGCATGTTACTGCCATAGTGCTCCTTGGCTGGGATCCAACCTGTTAATACCATTACAACAATACTGGTAACAGGCCTGTTGGCTTTGCAAATTGAGCCACCATAGGCTCGCTGGGATCTGATTGGATTTCCCCCAGTCCTGCGGCTGGGAACATGTGTTTCTGCGATCCCCAGAGCAGCTGTCAGTTTTCTGACGGCGATGTTTCTCTCCACCGGGGGAAGGAAAGAACAGAGAGAGAAGAGGGGAAAAAGGGGGGGGGGGGAGACGGGGAGAAGCACCCGTGGCTATTTACAAAACATTCATTGTTTTATCTGCGCGAGGCAGTCAGAGGCCTTCCCAGCCCTCTCCTCCTCTCATTAATCAGTGACAAAGCCTTATTTAAGTGCTTGTTGTCCTGACCTATTCATGACTGACACTGGCATTTAAGAAATACCAGCGAAGAAGCGACGCGGTATCAGCGGGGTGGGTGCGACAGGAGGGTCCGCGCGTAGCATTTTAGTCGGGAGTGGAGCCATTTATATGTTTCTCCTCTGAAGAAGCTGTCAGTGTGGCAACAGCCCCCTCCTCAGACTCATCAGTCAGCCGGTGGAGGGAGTTCACTCCGGGTTGATGAGCTCAATGGGTGATCACCTTTTGTAATGAGAACGACTGAGAGATAGCACGGAGAGCAAAAGCAGAGACAGAGAGAGACGGGGCGAATCACCTGTTCGGAGTGATAAAAGAAGAAATAGATGAGCTTAAAGAGAGACTGAATGAGAGATGCAGAGAAGAGAATGAGACATCTGTTCACCAAAGCACGCAGGGAGGGGAATCAGCGAGGAAGACGAGGAGCACAGAGGAGTGAAGGAGCAGGGGCTGCTGCTACAGAGAGGATGACATACGATGGCGGTGACGACGACAATAATTATTTTGGTGATGATGTCGATGAGGTCGATACTCCGCCAGGCCGGCAGAGACCCCTGATGCGTTCGGTTGACAAAAAGTCAACCTCTCGCAACTTCCCCCTCCTGACTCCTGTATGGCTTGCACATCAGTCAGCGTGGTCTCATCATTAACACATTCTCTGTCAAGGCTTTATCATGGGTCAAGTTCAATGGTGCTCCCGGCAAATAAAAGCACTTCATAACTCAGCCGCTTTATAAGCATGACTGGGTGACTGACAGTGGCATAAGCGATGAAGTGACAGCAGAGATGGATGGGATGAAGAAGAGGAGCAGCGACGAGTGTCAACACGAGACTAATAGGCAGATAGACCCCAGGAGATATCACAGATATTTAAAGGAAAAAAAAAAATCCAAACTGAAAAATATATATTTGATGTAATTACAACAGCTGAACATCAGTTACTCTTTTTTTCTTTTTCTTTCAAGCTGAGTTTACCGCTTTCTATACCTACATGTCCACAGCACAGCACACAGGGCCCTTTACTGAGAGGCTGTCAGAAACACATTTCTGTGGAAAGCATGAAGCAGGTATAGACAATGGAGGACGGGAAAACAGAACAACAAATAAATCACCTGCAACGTTTTACATCAATACTCCCTCAGTCCAGAATAATTATTTCCAGGGTAGAGGGCTTATAAAATGTTTTGACTCTTATTGACTTATTTTCTTGCACTGCAGATTTATTTCATATTGTTTACAAGTTGGACAAAGCTCTGTTTTCTTTTTTCTTTTTTAAAGAAGGATAGGGATTTTACTTATTTTTATATAAGCAATGTCTCAGATGACTACATGTACAGTATGTGACGGGTTGATTATAATAATGAAATCACAGAGAACTGTGTAGTTCCTCTCAGCTGTACAGAGTATTTTTAGCCTCTTTCAGCTCATTGTTTTGTTTTTTCATCACAGCAGGCAGCTGTGGTTCAGTGAAAAGGCTCTAAAAACCCACCGTACGATACCTGCTCATGAAGCACTAAAGAGCAGACAAAGTCAGCAACAAGCTGGTGAACATAGTAGAGCATTTAGCAGCTAGAAAGCCAGATATTTTCCTGAGGAGTTGGTGGAGAACAAAGCAGAGCTAAAAGGAGAGGGATTATTACACTTACATTAGGCTAGTTTTGCCATATTAGATGTCATTGTTGTGTTAACAGCTTGTTTCTGCCAACCCAAGTGATAACAAGAAAAAAAAAACAACAGCAGCTATTGCTAGTTCAACTACAATTTGAGAAAGAAAATTTAAAACAAATTAATAGTAACAAACTCTATTTATATAGCAGTTTTCCTTACAGAGTTACAAAGTGCTTTACAAACGAAATAATAGAAGAAGTGAAAACAATCAATGAATAAGATCAAATAAATATGAATAATCAGTATAAATAACATATGTCAATAAATAACTATATCAAACATGGTAGGGATTTAAAAGAAGCTAAGGACTTTGCATATGTGCTGAGTGCCGTAAAGTGGCGGCTCTCTGAATTGTTAGATCTTGACAGGTGTTTTCTCAACTGCACAATAAAGACTATGTATGTTTTGACAATGGTCCAATCATAAGATAAAATCTAGCAATTGAATATATTGCAGTGTACATCTGCACAAATACTCGTTTGGGTTTGATGTGCATGTAGTTTGGGTATCTGCCTCAGCACGTCGGCTTAGCATTTGAGCTGTTCATGGTCTATCAACAATTAATTTGTTAGCATACAAAAAAAACGTCACCTCCAATGAGCTACTGAAATGTAACAGACAATGCACTCGGGCTTGTGGTAAATAGCGTTGGCTAAAGGCAGCTTAATGAAGTAAATCACATTATAATCACCATCCCTGCTCAGACAAATACAATGACTGCATGAGATACTATGACCAAGGTTATAATCCAATCATAGACTTTTATTCGTTTTCACTTTTATAAATGACATTGTGATTTTCTAAGCTAAGTCACAGCTAATTGTGTTATATATTTTCATATATTGCTTACCACGGAAAATAAATTTTCTTTATCCGTATTTGGAGTGAACTTATTTATTATCTTATGTAAATTTAAATTGCTAGATATAGAATACATAATTGAAAATGTCCCGTGTATCATGCAAACATCTGTTTATTGCAGAGCACTGGAATAAGCAGCTGTTGATGGGTTTTGATGAAGGCTACTTTTTAATTGACTATATCATAGAGGTTTACATGAAGTCTAATAATTTTCCATTTTCTATTAGATATCATTTCCAGCGAGTAGAATTGGAAAAATGTTCACAATGCTATAAAACTATTCAGGGCCACAATAGTTGTGTTAACTTACTTGAAATTTGCCTCAAATGGTTTGATGATTTCCTGCTTTAGGCCCCAGTTCATCAAAAATGGACAAAGCTTTCTGCCATTATAGACTTCTCTGGCAATCCAAACTTCAGAGATCACATACAATACCATGCAGTCTTCTGGTGAAGCCTTCAAAACAGTTCAGGGGCATACATGAAAAGCTGAATGAACAGAGTTCCAATGAATGGAATCCATGCTAACAGACACAGTGTCACTTGTAGCACAACGACAAAACGTTTCATTGTGTTTGTGTGCTTTAAATGTCTTATTTCATCAAAGTCCCTGTTCAGTCATATTAGATTCAAATTCCAGAGACTTTCACTATTCATGTTCAAACTTGTGACAAGTTCTCTAACTTTCCTTTATAGATGAAAATGATGAAAGTGGTCAGAAAGAAAGAAATAATAAATAAATTATAAAAAAAAAACTTACCGCATAACCACTGCATCCTCAACTGGAACATTACGGGTATAATGAACCTTAGCTGCCCCCCCTCCGACCAACCCCACCCCATCCATGTTACCCCATCCTAAACCCCCACTATTTCTCTCCTAAACCAATAATCCTGCCCCCTCCCTGTTGGGTCCACTCCCTCACTTTTTTCCCACGGATCGCTACATCCCACATGTTGGTATTTGGAAAATCTGCTTGTCATCTAAGACCTATCAGAGCAAGGCAAGTCTTCCTGCCAGAAGTGAATATTAAAAGATGTAGGGGAGATGGTGGTGGTGGGGGGGAAGCAGAAACAGTGCAATCAGAATGACAGGGGTTGGAAAGAGAGAGAGAGAGAGAGAGAGAAAGGGAGAGAGCAAGGGCCTGCTAGTGTCAAGCAGGGCCGACTCTCCCCATTCAAAGGGGGATTTTCACATTATGATTCTGCCACAGAGTATTGCATACTTCAAAGACCTTATTACAGCGGCCTATTAGCATTCATGCTGCCATTCACATCACAAGTCCAACACCTGCATGGGAAACAGGGGCAGGATTTGCGGCGAGGAAGACTAGCTGGGGATCACAACGCTAGGGCAGATGACTTGGGGAAGAGGATACTTTGAGAGCGAGGACATGAATTCTAATTAATACCAGGGTCTGAATACTACAGAGATGATGCAGGGGAAGGCTACAAAATAGTAACCACCTCTCTGTTTATCCTATGCTTCAGCATCAAGCCTGTTTGTCTGTTCCTCCTGAAACTGTGCGATTTTCTTAACGTCAACAACCATCTGATCTCCACCCCTCGAAAAAAGACAAAAAGCAAGAAAAACAATGGCGTGCTAGTTCGTCTTAAGTACAAATTCCCTCCCGTCCTCTTTTCAAAAACAGAGCCATTTTATTAGGACGGGAACAAAGGAAACAGACAGGTGACCCAGTATAAACAGCGTCTGCATCAAAGTCTGAATTAAGCGGAAGAGGAAGGGGTGGATGGATGGGTTCAAAAGACACAGGACCATGACACAGGAGACTGCTGTTATTTCCCATTTGAAACACTGCCCACACTGATTGTAATGAACGAACACGTCAGCCAGTGCAACAGAATATCTAATTAATGTGTTGTTAATATGGATGCACCAATCCGCTGGACTGCTATTGTCGCTGATACTGACCTTATTGAGCGAACTGTGCATCTTCCAGACATGACTGATCCACATTATTTTTTATTATTATAACACCTCCTCTGATAGGTTGGTTGTCCCTCATCATCTGATGCGACCCATAGGAGTGTCTCCCAAAATAATGCTCCTATGGCAGCAGGCGTACAGGCAACAGCATAACTGACCTTTGTCGAAATGGTAACAATAATAAATACAAAGTTAAGCTAATGGAACGACTTGGTTAGGTACAAAAAATGCTTGTTTAGGTTTAAGAAAAGGTTGTGGTTTGGGTTTAAATAAGTACGTCATTAAGTTTAGAGGACCTTTGTCATCATGGTTCCAATAATAACATGCAGTTAATGTTGTAGAAGAGTCATGGATAAAGGAAACAAAGACATTTGGTTTGAAATGGGTCTCCCATGTGAAAGTCCTATGTTTTTCTGACCCAACCCTCCTAGTGGTTGCTCTTTTCACACCTGATTTCCTCCTTCACTCCTGCGTAATTACCTTGGCCACAAGAGGTCACCTAACAATTAAATGTAACTATGGGTCATGATGCGATGCTGGAACAGAACAGAAAATAAGGACTGACGTTTTATAAACAATGAACTTTTGGAAAATATAGGTAAAAAAAAATCAACACTACAGAGGGGTTATGTGGATGTATGTAGTTTAGCAAGTTGGTTTTGGCTTGTGAAGAAATACAAGACAAAACACAGCCTCACACAGGTGCACTGGTTCGATGAAGAGCTGCAGGAGCATGAATGAACCTGAAGGACACCTCCTCAGTAAATATAGTATCAGCTCCGATCACCGTTAACTAACAACATCTCAGTCAAGCGGAACAATGTGTGGTTGTCACCCAATGTTAACTTCAAAATGCAAAAATCATTGTCATGCAGCGAGTTCCATACAGATTTTGAATTTGGAAAAAAGACTACCTATATTGTACTTTTAGTGAGTAGTGACATATATCCTGATATTTGGTATCAGAATTAGTATCGATATTGGCTACATGGTAGATACGTGTTACTTGCTCACTTTTTTTGTTGGTTTTAATCTTTTCATTGGATTTGTTGACAGTAAGAACAATACATAATATTGCAAACTGTGGAGCTAATGTTTTGAAAGTGAATAAATTAAATTTTTCTCCCCTGAAAGCATTTCATTGTTGAGGCACCAATGCAAACAGGTTGTATTACGACACTGGCACAGTGGTTTGGGTGTTGGATCTATTTTCTGAAATAAAATAATAATTACTAATATCAATTGGTGCTGTTATCATTTCTACTGTTATTATTAAAAAACTTTTTTAAGTTTAAGTAACTTTTCTATTAAAAAATTTACTTTATCGCACCTTATCAACATTATCAATATCCTTATTATCACTATGACAGCCAACCTGACAGTGTTTGAACACAAACCTCCACACATGCCATGTACACCAAAGTCACCATGTAAAAGTCAATGTGATTCATTTCCACAGTCATTCAAGTGGAATCTTTGTTATGCTGTTATTTAGACCAACACTGTCTCCTACTTCTCTCACATTAAGTTGTATACATGCCACTGTATTATGTCTGTATTCCACCAGCCTTAGGATGCAGTTTATTCACTTAAGCGTGCTCAAGCTGCCGATGAAGGGCTTTTGATGCAACTGCTCTCTCTTGCTACACCCCACAAGCTGTTTGCTATGGTTCATTAGCTTTCTGTTGAGTTGACTGCTAACACTTGATATTGTTGCAGGCTGTTCATTCCACACATTTCCAAGTGCTGCCCACTAGCATGAGCGCGATTGGAGGAGAAGAAAGTGCCTGCCATTATAATGGGACAAGTGTTGTGTTCACAAAGTGCCAACGGAGCCGACAGTTCATCATGTGGACTGCGAAAGTGTGGTATGTCATTAAGAATGTTTTTTTTTTTATTTGGCTGATTGATTGTTGTGGTTCAAGGTGCTCAGAAAGTACGAGATGCTTTTCAGGAAGAGAAGAGCTCTTGAAACATTATTTTTTTTTAAAACAAAGAAAAAAATGAGTACTTCCTTTTGTAGCTGCAGGATAAACAATATGTGTGAAATAATAAACTGACAGAATAGTAATACATCGATAGCAATACTATGCAACACTTACTGAGAATCAGCCACTACACTGTAATGTACAGTATTTACATTTATTTCAATTCTGTATTATTATGGCAGAATCAATTTGTCAAGTTAGTCATTCATGGGCTGAAGTTTCATTTCACTATTGGGGGGCAATAAAGACAATTCTCAAGAGCAACTCACAAAGGGGACACAAGGTGAGTGGGGTATTGCCAGTTCAACTCCATGTGGCATGAGCAGTAGCCTGGCTGTTCACAACAGAAGTGAATCTCTCCACGTCGGTTCCTTTTAATCACAGGTAGACCTGACCTTTATAATAACCTCATGCATTTATAACATAGAGCTTTTTAATGTGTTCCTGGATCAGTGGGACGTAGCTTCTTCTGCAACAATGAAGTTAAAAGGACCATCGCCTTGTATGATGATCTTTCTCTGTGTGTGTGTGTGTGTGTGTGTGTGTATACACATTTCTGTCCTGTCTCTGTTCAGACACTCAAACATTTATTTACTTATCACTTGATGGTGCCAGTACTCGGGATGGGAATTGATAAAAAGTTTTTGATAACAATGCCATTATTGATTCTACTTATCGATCCAATTCTTTATCAATTACCTTATCGATTCCTGTGGATTTTCTGTGTGGTAAAAGTAGGCCTATAGAGGTTTTCACTGTCAACAACGCAAATTTTCTTATGAGTCTGTGAACACTGAACAAGATAGATAACTGCTCTGTAGTTGTTCAATCCCTCTTGGAGGGGGTGCTGTCTGCCTCTTTAGGTCTGCCTTGTATAAATTAACTTAAAAAGAAAAAAAAAAAGATCTCTCATTCGCGACCGACACATCACTAATACGTACCTTCACTGCTCTGCTGAGACTGTGAAGCACTCGTATACCGGCTGCGTAGAGCGTCAAACACATGGCAATCCTGATATTTAATGCCCTGCTGCGTCTACAAATGTTCCAGCATGTTGCTGGTGTTTCCACCATTGCTTGAAATCTTAGTGCCACAGACATTGCAGTATGTGCTGTTAGCGTCATTTTGTGTGAAATTAAGCCACACTTTCCTTAACTCCTTCGTTGTCGTTTGCGCTGACTGCCTCTCACGAAAGCGTGACATTGTTTTGCAAGGCACGTGGAACTAAGTGGAAGGCATCGATAAGGGAATTGTTAAGCATAAAGACAAATGATGTCGGTGTTTCAAACCAGTTGGAACCGGTTCTCAACTGGAAACGGTTCTCGATTCCCATTCCTAACCGGAACTGAATTGTTCTTGCCCACTTTGCATATTAAAACACAACAAAATTCTGTTTGGCAGCAATCCATTTAGCATAGCAGCTTATACTAAGTGTTGTAGAATGCTGGACTGCTGTGTCTAGACGTATTGCCATGACAGCATAATGTATATAGATGGAACTCTTTTTAGGCTACTTCATGAAAACACTGATAAACAAAGGCTCAAATAACAATGAACTGAGACTCTATACTGTCTGACTGTACCTGGTCTCCCTGCTTCTGTGTCCACCATTATGTTTACATTTCCAAAAGCACTTCAGTCCTTTATTATGAAAATTTCATCAAATTGCCTTTAGGGTTTACTTGGTGTTTTAGTGCACTGAAAAACAATCTTGGGTCAGTTTTCCTATTTTCTGCCATTTTGGCTGGCAGAGAAAACACACACACACACACAGCACACAGGTCATTTACACTAGTAGGAGAGAAGCAACACCAATAACTAATCTAAAGCTATTAAAGCTAAAGCTTAATTACAGCTACAAAATCTTGTTTCAACAAACTGGTGGCAGAATGGCTGCAAAATTACCGTGGCTAGCATCGCATCAAAGAAAAAGCTAATTGATTCAACTAACCAAAAAGGAATCCACTATTTTTTTTTTTTTTTTTTCTTTTTCCCTTTTTGTATCTGGTTTCACTTTAACCGAGCTTCTATAAGAATGTGATGGATTCAGCGAAAGAGATTGGGGAAACAATCTTGAAAGAATGCATGAACCCTTCCATGGTGGAATAACATGAGGTTTTCCTTTTCTTTCCATTCTGCCAGTGTTGGCTGAAAGCAGCAGTGTGTGAAAGTCAGAAAGTCTAATAAGATATAATGTGTTTACTGTACTTATTGTACATGTTACATGCATGTTAATCATAAATATGTAAACACATAGAGCAAAGACTGCTAACTGAAATTATTTACACAGCTTAGCAAATATGAGCTATTACCCACTGGATGTGCATGACCAAGTCAGACTGTAGCAAAAACCCTGCTATATTTGTAATGAATTATTATTATTATCGTCATCATTATTATTATTATTATTAGAAGCATTTGCCTGCTTAGATGAGAGCATCTAAAATAATCATTAAGGGTAAGTTCACCCAAATCACAAACACACACAAAAAAGAGAACATATACATTTTCTTTTCTAGCTGTGCAGATAGTTTTGGTTTTATGTGCTAAGTTTTTAAAATATCCACTTTTGAAAGTCAGGGCTTCAGTACAATGGGGGTTAATGGAATTTTGTTTGTGCTGCTCAAAAGGAGTGAAAAAAACAAACATTTTCTTTTCAAAAACAATGTTGTGATTTTATGTCCTAGCACATAAAATTATACACAGGATAATCCACACATCTTGCAGGGACTATAATGACTATTTCTTTGGTTAAAAAGCATTTTAAGTGAAAACTGTCAGCAGCGAGGTCTGTGGATTATCCTGAGTTACCAGGGACATTATCTTTGGAAGGACACATTGCTGTTGAGTTTTTCAAATGGCATCGCTCAAAGATTTCAGCATCACAAAAAAAAAACTGCTTTGACTTTTATTTTTATTAGTGTAACAAGGCAGGAATTTCACTAATGGATAAATATATCAAAACATAAAAGTAAAACCATCAAACTAAAGCTCCATTGTCAGATACCAGAGAGGTTGAGGTTTCAGGTGGAATAGTTTTCACGGTTAAATAACCAGACTGAAACACATCACCTTGTGAACTGTGTTCAGGCGGCAGCACATGGACGTCAGCAGGCACCAGAAACAGATATCTGACCTGGCACCAGACGTGAACACACACAGGGAGGACAGCTGAACGGATCAATATGGCTGCTCGGAATGAGAAGAACTGGGCTTTTAATACAGATTGCACTTCTAAATGGATGTGAATGTCTGCTCAAATACCTCCCAGTTTTAGTTTCATCTTAGCTTGAATCAAAGCCAAGACTTTTCCATAATTATCATATTAAATCCTTAACACTGTGCCGCCCCTCAGGTGCAGGAATATTTGGGGGAGAAACTGACAAAATTAGCTCTGTTTACTAATATAATTCAAAATTTAATGAACAATCTCAGCCTAAGGGTAAAAAATAAGAAGACTTGGTCACTGTTTGAAACATATTTAACACCTACAATGCATTTACGTATCTGCCTCGACATTTATCTGGAGTCGAGTATCGTTGTATTCTCATTATTCTCTGTGATCAGTCTGTGCGTAGACGTATGAGCGCTCGCCTCAGTATGAGAGAAGACAAACCACGATCAAAGCAGAATGAAAGGAAAGAGAGAAGAATAAAACAACCTGCAAAGTTAAGACAGGATGTATAGCAAACGTTTTAATGAGTCTACTCTTAATTAGTGCCACAGGAAATCGATGGTTACCCCAAATGCTTGTCATTAACAAACGAGCAGACAGCTAACCCGTGGGACCTGTGCTGAATAACTGTTTTTCTGTCACGTGCTGCAGCTTAGGACCAGGAGGAATGTGAAAATGTGTGTAAGAAGTGCGCTGACACTTGTGTGTTTGGCGTCCTGCTGTGCAAAGCAGAGCATTGACATATCTAATGGCTGTAGGTAAGAAGAGAATAGCTAATGTACTTGAGATGTGTGAAGGCAAAGATTTAACATACAGTGTATTTTACCATGACTGATCAATTCTGTTTCAAACATCAAATGTATTTGTGTCTCTGCCTAAAAAAAAAAAATTTCCTATTATAATTTATCCCCAAATGAAGGAACAACGGATCCTTTGTTTTTAACCACAGTCTATGTCAAATTAAAGTTCACCTAAAAGTCCAGTGAACTTTTTGTCTTTGCTTGTTAAGAGTGCAAAAAAAAAAGAAAAAAAAAATCCAAAGCGTTCCTTTATATTAGACAGATGTATTTTTCTGCAGTTTTACATATTCAGTGTCATTAGGAGCAGATTGAGCTGTATTTCTGTGTTATTGTCCATAGATGAATTATCTTCCTCATGACATCTCCAGCTTTGTCTTAGGTCATGTCTGATTCAACAAGAAGTTTCAGAACTTCATTGCTTAGATGCTTGAAATCATTTAGGATGTTAAAGGAGCTATCTGTAAGTTTTGCTATTGCTACATAGCTAACATTAGCATTACCAGCTGTTTACTTTCCAGTCTAAAAGAAACGTTGTGAGTTCAGCATCAAACTTCAGTCCTTTATTTGCCAAGAGCTGTCTCCAGAGGCGGAAAGCGATTGTGTCTCTATCACATCTTTTCTGAAGTTAACATGCTAACCAGCTAGCCTCGACCTGTGCAGTAACTTTCCCATAGCGACTCATTGTAGCCTCCAATCTGCCCTCAAGACATAGTGCCGTAGACAGAGCACCTCGTCTTGTGAACACGATGATGTCCGAAGCAGTTGTCAAGCAACAATCACCACCACCTGCTCCCGTCAAGAAACAACGTCCGGCGGCAGATAAAACTTACAAATAGCCCCTTTAAATATTCATACGCAGCACTGTTAGCTCCTCTTGTATGTTTGTTTAAGCTGTGTCCTAAATTCGATACATACTAATTCTGAGCAGGGTTTGAATATGTAGCGTGTTTACACTGGAAAAGTGACAAAGTGAATCATATTCACACCAGACAGTGTGCATATTAAATACCATTGATTTCTGAGTGCTCAGCTGCATTAATTAAGCTGATGATGTCACAGGCAATCAGCTAGCACACCTGGTGTTTATTAGCTGTTAGTTGCTCTACCTGTTCCTGATGACGGTTTCAAAATAAAACTTAAAAGCTTAAAACTGCAACAATGCTTCTGACCTCGTTTTGGAGTGACAGTATTTATTGCAATCACCTCCCAGAATTCACCCTACAGTTGTGGGTTACATGACTAAATACTTACACAACCTGTGATGTATAACAATCAAACTCCCTGACAGGGAAAGACATTTCTGTGTCCTCCATCAAAACTCTTGAGAGTGTCAAAAGCATCTTAACTTTTTTTTTTTATTTTATTTTGAGGATATTAAAGCAGCAAAGAAAACTGCATCATGTTATAGGAGTGCTTTGAAGATTAAAGTCGTCTCATTCAACATTGCAGTAGGTACTTCCATGCTCGGAGACAGCATAATTTATTTTCATCGGGATCTGTCAGTGTCAGTTGCAGGCGGAATATGGCCTCTGTTTGTGATGGCTTTGACTCGCTGAGACGCTTGATTGGAACGCACGAGTTTTAAAAGAGGGACAAGGCCTCTGACTTTGATGGATTTCTGGGCAATATTAGTCAGCGAGCATGTATCCCCCTAAGCTGTGGTGGAACTGATCGAGGTTGACCAAATAATCTGCCAATTCCCTCGCAAGAAATGCAGAGACGACAAAAAAAGGTCTAAGTCTCTCAAGCCCTCATCCCTGAGAGCTGGATCAGCAGTTGTGTCAAAAACTCCCGTTAAGAGCACAAGATTTCAACTTTAGAGGAGGAGGTGAAGAGGACTTGCAATTTCATGGTTTCACTTTTAATTCATGTTTAATCACACAATCATTTACAGGATCACAGAGTGAGTGCTGATGGAGTGTGACAATATTGTAAAAAAAAAAAAAAAAAAAAAAAAAAAATATAGCAAATGTCACAGCGTTGGTATTGTTATGCAGCCTGAAATGAACTGTCACATCATTCACTTAAACCTCTTATTTATTACTCAGGTAATGAGCCAATACCTGGGAAATGTTTTAATATTTGCTGGTTAGCAAGTCGTGTCAGGGGCTGGCCTTGAAACTCCCAGAGCTCTGTCATTCATCTCACTTCATAAAGCTCGAGGCTTCCGAGCACCATAAGTGCTGGAATAGATTGTGTGTCTTTTTTTTTTTTTTTTTTTTTCATGCGATATAGTCAATATGGTTTATGAAGTTGAGGTCTCCCTAGGTCACATAAGAGCAGGACATGAAAGCTGAGCACTCGGCCTCCACTTCACAAACAAGCTGTCCCTACTTCAAACGGGTGGCAAAGCTGCCCCAAATTTCTTCTCTTTTCATTTCCAATAGCCAACACTGCTAATGGCCAGCGGCTCTCTCCATCTCCCCTCTCCACCTGGCAATAGGAGTGAGCTCACAGCCACGGCCAAAGGTAGTCTGAACCGTGACAGCACATGGCACAGCACCGAGCTTTTCAAAATTCACTTAGAGATTAGTTTCATCATTTTGATTTTTTTTAGACAATTTCGACTGAAATACAATGAGAATGTTTTTTAAAGAATCTGATTAGTTTATAATGATTTTTTTTTTCTCATTCATTTAAAAGTTGGCTTCCTGCAGAGTCACGCTGCTGACCACAATTTACAATAAACAAGGTCCATGTGCAAACACAGCGCAGAAAGTGCTTTCAGTAGCAGGAAGTCAAGAGAAAAATATAGGAAGAAAACAAACTGCTAATTATCCCTTGATATAATTAATACAATTACAAATAGATCAACTACAGAGTGGTTGGTCTTTTTAAACTCCTGATTTTTGTAATATAATTTACCTCCTATAATATGACTTGTTTAATCTGGAACATTTTTACATAAAAACAAGCAGTGCACGTGTTAGAAAAGACCCCACTGTACATATGACCATGGTTTCTCTATGTAATAATTTGGTATTTTTATCATTATATATTATATGAATGGTTGCTCATTCTGTGGGGAACCATGACAAAAGATGGACATCACATTTTCTATAAGCTGGAATCATGCTTCTGTGGAGATGGGCATAAAAATAGCTACAAACATATGCAGAGTGGTGTGTTATGAGTAAATGGCAGAAGCTTGCATATAGGAAGCAAAAAAAACAAAAAAACAAAAAACACACACACACCTCTCAAATCTCAGCGACACACAGTGTGAACACACTGACCATCCAACGTTTCTTTACTGTCAGGGTGGATGTTTCAGCCACAACTGACCCTCCAGCAGAGCTTTGGAAACTAAATTCCCCTTCAAGACACTTTATATTGTTGCCCATTTTATCAATGTCTTGTTTGTTTATACTGTCACTATCACTGTCACAAGTGATTTCTTGTTTATGGTTTATTCTACATTATTTTTACATCCTCGTAAGACAACATGATAGTGCTTTCAAGTGGACACATATAACTCCAATACACGCAAGTATAAAAAAAAATAAACACACATACAAGAATATATCTGAAGGACATCTTGAAATATTATAAAATATTTGTAAATAGGATGGTGTGAGGATGAAAAGGAATGAGCCCTACCTATAAATTACTGTCTATTTCTTATCCTCCACTGCAGCTCTCCAGCTTCCTGCCTCCCTCCTCTGATACGGGACTGTACTGTTGTCTACATGTATGTTCATGCATATATATATATATATATATACATATGTGCAAACACAGCGTACGCATCACTCTCTGCTCATTTGCCAGAGGAGCACACAGGCACGCGTGCCTCCCCTTGTCTGTCTGCCACCCCAATCATCTGCACTGGTCCCCTCCACCACCACCACACCTACTTCCCCACTTCAGCCAGCGTGTCGGGCCCCTTCCCTCCACGCTCATTGTGCCGCCAATTTGACTGGAACAGCAAGTGCAGGCCGGGCAGCCTTCCAGGAGCCTTTCTAAAGCGGCTAAATATTCATCTTCATTAGGGGTATCACCACCCCCGCTTTGTCCAGAGCTGGGTCCTTTTAACAAGGAGCAAGTGATTCAAATTGTGTGTGTGTGTGTGTGTGTGTGTGTGTGTGTGTGTGTGTGGGGGCGGGGGTGGGGCGGGTGGGGATGGTGGGAGGTGAAGACCAATTTTTTCCTTCTTATTCTTATTCAGTTTTTTCAATCCTGAGGCAGTGTGGGCTCTCTGCCCTTGTCAACATATTTTTAGTATTTCCCTGGTCCTGTTGTTTTGACACTGTAGGAAGACCTGGGCTGCAAATAGGTTTGGAGCTGGTGCCATTGATTTGTCACTGCCTGTTGAACACCAACAGGGCACAACACTGAAATATAAAGAGCTGACAAAATCCTTTTCAAGACAGATATAAATTGTGATTTAATTCCGTGTTATTGTTGCTGAATTTAAATTCCACACATTTAAGGTCTGCTTCACATGAAAAGTAGATGGTTTTCATTCTTGTTTGGAATATACAAGAGAAATGTCTTGATTTGTCAGTTTGCTGTTGTTGGTTTGCTTCATAGCTTGGAGGGGGTTCTCACTTCAGACGGACATGGAAATCTGTGTCAAAAGGGCAAAACACTATTTGAATAGTTCTGCAGCTGATGCAATCAAATGATACTCCATCGTGTAATATCTGGTGCATAATAATACGCTGAATACATGCAATGACAGATACACAAAAGCTCTATATTTTTTCAGTTGCTGCAATGACAATTACCTCAAATAACCCTGTTGTAAAATATAGTTGTGAACATACAGTTTGTTGGTTTATCTTTGGATATAGGTATTTTTTCTGCATTGACTTGAGAGCATGTTGCATTTCTGGCCACACCACAAGCAGGTGCGTGGACACTGTCACACAATGTGTTTTGACAGTGGATGGGATACGCCTGTTGTGACATCACCGACTGAGTTGAAATGCAGCATTAGCACATCAGCTGATATTGTCACTTGACAGTTTGCTAAATCCCTCCCCCTAACTGCAGCTAGGCACAGCAGGCCTGTCAAATATTGCATTTCGCAGCATGGTGAGGCAGCACTGATAGCCAACTGACTCCACGCCGGATTTGACCTGGAGGTGTCATAGGCTTTTGAATGGGTCCACAAAATGGTTGTCAAAATGATTGTACTCGGTGGTGGGACTGATCCGGAACAGATAATGATCACAGATCCAGACCAAAGCTGGCCCAGACCTTACCTGTATTTGCTCATGAAGCATCTCATGAACTGAATCCGATTTGGACCCGTTCATGAAGTGGCTCATTTGGTGCTGACCCGTTCCAGATCCTTTATTCAAAATGGTTCATCTGGTCAAAACTGGCTACAGAAATACTGAACATCTAGTTAACCAGCATCTCTACGGCTCTGTAAGAGCTTGAAGACTTCTCATAACCAGCCTGCCTTGGTTAATATTAATCAAATATTCATGCATTCAAATAGTCATTCAAGACTTGAAAAAATCTAAACCTATCCTTTAAGCCCCCCTGTGGTGCTCCAGTTAAATGCTTTTTTATGAAGCAGTAATTCAGCTCTGCTACAGCTGTATGAGAGACATTAGTTAGCAGGCTGGTGTCAGATAAAATTACAGTTACACTGGGGAACAAAAATGCATAGCAACTTTTATCCAAAGGTGAACAATATGGATAAAATCCTTTTTTAATCCTTATACAAGAGGTCATCACAGACTTTAAATATATTCAATAGCTATTACGATGTACATAACTGACCACGGGGAATATATCCATCCCAATGTATGAGAGATGAAAATTTGACCCCGCCAAAAATTGTGATCCATCAATACAAGTTCAAGCTCATACTTTGTCATCTGGGTCCGTGCCCATCTACTTCAACTCAGTCATACAGACTTTCTCTCCTTCTCAGCCACTGTGTTACTCCAAAGAACATCGTCTGGCATTTCCTGTACAATCGCAGTCCAGATTTTTCTCATCTGTGGTTCCCAGTGGAATGAGCTACCAAAGGCTAATAAAGCAGAGTGGTCCCACTCCATCTTCAAGAATGTCTTGAAGACTGATCTTTTACGAGACCACTTCCTGTCCGAACACATTTAACAACCTAAAATGTCTAACATGCATGTTAGTGCATGGACTTACCATGCACTTTCGGTGAACGCCTTTATTTGATCGTCTAGATACTCTAACAGATTTACCAAGGTTTCCTACTGCACTGAAGCTATTGTGTTGTCCCTCACTTGTATGTCACTTTGGATAAAAATGTTTGCCAAGTGAGTAACTGTAATGTACTTCAGGTGGTGCGTATGTGCGCACACCTTCCAGTACAAAGAGACAACAGAGGCAGAGGGAAAGCAAGCTGATCATTTGAGAGTTCGAGGTCAGCACCAAGACATTGTATTACTCAAACAACACGCACACACTCACACACACACACACACACACACACACACACACACACACACACACACATACACACACACACTCACACAAACACAGTCAGTCTGTCTGTCTCTCTTTCTCTCTCTCAGTCTCTCACTCTCAACCCCCCTCCCCAAAAGTCTGAGTGAGGATTCTGTCCTTGGTTATTACTGTTAAATGAAATTTGACCATAAATTGTATCAAAAAATATTTCAGTTATTGAAAATCTCAGGGATTGTAATTTTTTTTTAAATTACAGACATGCAGATACTCTGCACACCAAAATACTAATTCTTAACATGAAATTACAGTAAGCTGATCTTCCTGTAGGGACGCTGACAGTGGCACGCCTCCTGGATCTTTCCCTATCTGCTGCCAGGTTAAACCATCGTACAGCATGCTTTAGGATGTCATCATCAGTGGGGGCACAGGAGACATCACTTAAGCAGATTTTCTTCCAAATTTCATGAACCCCCATTACAACTACCAGTGTTTATGTTTTAAATACACGCTACTACTACTCTATATACTGAAAGTCTCTTTGTCTGACATTTAAAGGAAACAGAAATTTGACATTTTAGTAAATGTGCTTATTTTGGTAAATGTGATTGGATTAGTGTAAAATTAAATTGCAATGACATGAAAACAAAACAAACCATAAAAATTCACCACACTCTGCTCCAGTTGAAAATTGGCAGGATGTTTAAGCCAGTCCTCAAAATCCACAATTCAGGCATTTCCATTTCCTGGCCATTTGGGTTCAGCTTGCTGGTCAGGTAAGACACTTTGGCAATTCATTTCTGGTGTATTATATACTATGGTAACCTCATAATATGGACTTCTGCAATTCCAGTCAACTCATTACACCAGATTTCATTGAGCAGATGGTAACAAGTTTATTTTTTTAACTGTAGAAAGAAGTCTTGATTTGGTTGATTAGGTCAAATTAATGTCTTACATGTATATTGCTGATCTCATATGTTCCATCTGGAGACAGTGAGGTGGTGGTGTGTGTGGAGCAGGTGCAAAAGTGGTGATGGGATAATAGGAGCTGGTGTTTGTTGTGAGGGTTTGGCTGGACCAAACCAAGTCTCCAAAAAATGATTAAATAGTATGTAGTAAACTAAAGTGGGTTGGAAATATAACCACAGTCAACTATCAACATGAAGTTATCCATTTTCACAATACCGTAAATGTTTCCACTGGCCAAAGAACTCAAATTGTCAACTAGTGTAATCATTCTGGAGAACATTACGTTGGTATATACCACATGATGAATATTCACTATTGAGTCGCTGCAAAAGAATGTATGTTACTGTGTATTAAAGGACTAATCATAACCTAAATGTAGTTTCTGGAGGCCGATGAGGGTAAGTATTATTCTATACTTTGCATTGTAAACAAATCCAATCAAAAGACCACAACCAACGTGTAAATGATTTCTGACTGAACACATTCCTCAACTACCCACATATTCATACATTTCTTGGAGACGCCAGGTAACTGACTGACCTTTTCACTAAGTTGCAGCTGACTTTGTCTGTGTAGTTGTTGTCAGGTTTATCATATCAATAACACTGAATGACGCTGTAGTGAAGTTAAAGGTCAAAATGTTCATGTAGAATATAAAGAAAAGAAGAAAAAAAAAAAAAAAAAAAATATATATATATATATATATATATATATATGTACTAACAGGCTTTGGCTTTGTCTCCAGTCGGATTTCCTCTTCTTCAGACTGTAGATTTCTTCAACAGTCGTCCTACCTTGAAGACCTGATCTAACTTCTAACACTTGCATAATCAAATTAACAGAACAGAACAAAGTCGATTAAAAGGGTTTTTGTGTAATTACATAACAACGCAAACATATTTTGATATTTGTTTACAATAGTAATTTCTTATTAAAATAGTTTTCAAGAATTAGTGTATGGTATGTTTTCTAGTGGAGTCAGGAGTCCAGACTTTTTTCTCTGCCCTGTCTACTCTCTCATCACTCCGGTAATTTGGCCCATAGGTGGTACCTCAGCTGCACCAGTTTTGCTAATTAAGTGGAACATCCTTAATTGAGAAGGAAAGAAACAAACACTATCAATCACAGAAAAATAACTTTCTGTTCTGAAACAATTAAGTGATTAGTCAAATACCTTCTGAAGCCAACATTATTAATCAATAAGTGCTGTGGCAGCTAGACTGCAAACATAAGGAAATGTGGCCCAATTCATCTGATTAGTCTGAGGCGTATGTGATGATGAAGCTCCTCTTATATTAAAGATATAAAATTCGAGCAGTGTTTAACTACTCGCGCACCCGCGTACGTGTTGTTTTTGGCTACAATAGTTCAACTCAGTTGGCGTTGCATCCACCGTGGCAGCCGTGACCAGGAAAAGTGATGTCTGGAAATACTTCGATAAAAAAGACGACAATGATGTGCAGTGCAAGATATGTGGTGTTAAACTAGCATAGCATGTTCTCCGACAGCCAAACAGTAGGCTTGGTCAGGGAGGTCCGTGTCTCCAGTCGGTTCATAAGGTAATGAGAGTACTCGAATATTGAAATTACTGAAAATGCCCATCCCTACTCTTACTCATTTCTACTCTCTGACAAAACTGACATATAAACTGACTTCTTTCCTAACATATTAACATTCTGAAGAGGTTTGTACAGTCGACACTTTAAGGTTTGACAAATCAGGACAAATGTCTCAGCAGTTCATTCAGGTTTAAAAACATCAGGTTAACTGTATAACATGTAATGACTGAACAATAACAAGCAACTTACAAAGTACTCACAGTCAATTGTTATCCAGTTACATGTAGATTGCAGTGTTTGTGGCGACGCAGTCAGTGGAAGTTTTTGTCACAAACACCATCCAGTCAATTTTAACTGCTAATATTAGAAGACTAGAGCTACAACTAATAATGCCATCAGTACTGCCAGCATCATTCTCACATTTCTGAATAAGCTCTGAGACTTAAAAACGCTTGAGTGTATCTGATGTTTGGGAAAATTAGTCAGGTACTGAAATCGTAAATAGACTGTAGTTGTATAGCGCTTTCATAGTCTTATCAACCACTCAAAGCACTTTTCACTACAAGCCAGATTCACACATTCACACACCAAATCATAGAGCGCTTTCTACTCCTCATACACCGCTTCAACATACACACTAATACACTGATATAACATATGGTTCGATATGTCGCTCCAAGGAATGAAACAGAACAGACGCATGGACTGGAGGAACCAGAATTGAGCCACCGTCCTTCTGGTTAGTGGAAGACACGCTCTATCTCCTGAACTACAAAGACCGCAGAAGAAGACTCCTCTGAAAGTTCTTCTTCTGTATACTACAGACACTCCGTCACTGCTTTCTACAATGTTATCTATGCAACAAATGTAATTTCCAGTGACAAAGGCTTCAGCTATCACCAGTTTAACTCTAGCAGTCCACTTGCCACAGGCCATCTCACTGGACAGTGCTTTCTCTGACTGTCCACCTATAATTGAAATTGATAATTGACACCAAAGTGTTTTTAGAGGAGCTACAATTTATAATAGCGTCAATAATTCTCATTTCTGACAATCAAACAATGTCATTGTACTTGTACATTATCAATAATTTGATCTTTGCCATTTATTTTTCACCAAAGTGACTAACAAGAGATTTAGGTAAGGTGTGAGCAGACTGTGTGAGGCAGGATGGTCTAGGGCTGTGTCTGCTACTGCTGTCAGAATGTATAGTGAGGATTATTATACCCTATAAAGTGTACTCAAATGATCCCACAGGGCTTTGTGAAAAAGTAGTGTACAACCGATGTTCTGTGTAGTATCTGAAAGTGTTTTTTGATTTTACAGATTTTTACAGATCGCTCACTATATAGTCCTCTACATCAGTGGTTCTCAAAGTTGATTGCAGGGACCCCCAGGGGTCCTTGAGGGGGTTCCTGGGTGTCCCCAGCAAAAAGGGTAATCATTTATTTTCACTATAATTCCATCCATAAGTAACACAATGATAGAACGACTATTTTAGTCATGGGTTTTAAACACTTTCTGTAATAAAACATCTAAAAGGAAAAAGACTTATTGGATGGCTCACCCTGGGACAAAATCTTAACAGATGAGGTCTGTGGTCTAATTTGTGTCAGTTTAAGGGTTCTAAATATGAAAAAGTTTGAGAACCACTGCTATACATAGAACTCCATAGATAGATAGTAAATTGGGAGTAGTGAATGAGTGAGTGATATAAAATAGCAATACCAAGAAAGAGTAGCCTGACACGGCTGTACATATTTCTGTCCAGAAAGGGTACCGAACATTAGCAGGTCCTGTGAGCAGCTGAACCTGATTAATACAGTGGCCCGCCCTCAGCGACCTGGGCTTTCGGATAAACTCCACAGGAATATAGTAACGTATTTCTAACAGAGATTCTTACAGCTACGTCTGCAGGTACTTGGGAATCCACCAGACCCTGAGCCAGGTGTGTAGCATTCACATAACAACATCTAATCAAACCAAATGCATATAGAGAGAATTGTGAAACCATGCCAACCAACACTGCTGCCAAGAAATGGATGTGGTCCCTCATGAAGATGACTCCCATCAACCATGTTTTCAAATTAGTCATCTGTTCTTAGGATGTAGTCAGTACATGGGTATATCACATGTCTGATAACGTGTCTTTAATGTAAAACTTAGCATTCATTTCAGCAATGACAATCCAATCCGGATTTCCTTCATCACAGTCTGTGTCTGTGAAGCAACAAACTCTTTCACTCTTTCTCCAATTCCAAATTAGAAGAAAGGCCCTACTCCGCTTTCATGCAATTTGACGAGAAGAGAAAATAATGACAGTAACATAGTGTGCTTTTCCACTGGGAGCGCATCAAGACTTGGATCATCTTCAGCTGTGAGAAAACCAGGCGCTCCTGCAAAACCGCCAGAAGCAGATATATACGTAAGGCGCCTGTGGTGCAAAACCCATCATGCCGTGCTGCAGACTCATTAAGAACTATTACAGGAAAAGGGTGCACCTTGCTGCCTGAAACGTCTTCTGTGTGATCACGTCAAACTATTTAAAATGTAGCATTTACAATAAGTGTGAGCTGTTGAATTATGTCAGCAGTCAAATAATGTGTGTTGTTACTGAGCTACGAGGCAAAAAGAAGGTGTCTTTAGAGAGTGGTAGATCTCACAAAGAGCTTCACGAACCAAGCAGAGCTTCATGCAACCTTCCCAGAGTCGAGGCTATTTCTTAGTTATTGCAGTATGTGTATAAATTTTATTCCTCTGTCAGAACGAATGGAGAAGTTCTCCAAATCACAAGGCTTCAGATGGAGACATTTTCTGCCAATTACATCATTTATTTCTCTCAGTTCTGAGTCTAAAAGGGATTTGCCATTTCTTTTTTATTTCTTTATTTTTATTCTGCTATTCCCCGATGCCTGTCAGATTGTGCCTTGTGTCTCTGCCTAAGCCCTTCCAACAGAGCACTAAAATATACATTATAGCTTTGCTTAGGATTTGTTTTACCTCCCTCGCAATTAGGCACATGATGTGTCTCGTCACAGTGTTTTATTGATACATCAGCCAGGCTTGATTCTGCTCACAATGTGCATCACAATCAGAGATGAAATGAAAAAAAAGAGAAAAAAAAAAAGATATACACAGACTTGCAGCTAATGATGTAGCTTATATATACATATGTTGGTTTATATGTCGAAGGAATTTTTTTTTCTGCTGTCCTTATGGGAGTAACCGCTTGCAAATGCATGAATCTTGAGATGTAAAGGAATTTAAAGCAGGTTAGAATGGCTGCAGGTTATCAGACCGTACTTCTCTGTTGTCTTAACACTTGAAATCATTTGCTTGAAGTCAAAGTGTTTACCTGAAAGATTCGGGAGACCTTTGGCAACAGTGGAATATTTAATGCCTTTTACAATTACTTGCCAAAATAGATCAGCATTTGTTGTGCCCAATTTTCCTCCAACTAAGACTTTGCCTCCTCAAAGGGAATTTTCTACTCCTCGGTGAACAGCCTTTTTCCTATAAAAGTATGATAGAAATTGTCTGTGACAACCGCCACTCAAACTGAGCGGCCCATAACGACAAGAGAGCCAAGAACAGGCTTAATACTATTTATAAATCTCTGAAATGGCAGGGTTTGCAGGAAAGTGTGGAGGAATAAGGGATGGAGGGTAGGAGGTGGTATGTGTTTTTTTTTTCACCCCAAAGCTTCTTATGACCTTCGTGTTCCTCCAGTCTAAACATAGCCCCACTCCAAATACAATGGAGCCTTCCAATCCAGTGCATCCGCTAAACAAGCATGCATTTTAATCACTGCCACACTGCAATGCTGCTCTTTGTGTTTTATGGGAATAATAAAATATAATATTTGTGTAAAAGCACCTTTGTCAGTCCTTCTCCATTCATAGTTTTGATATTGTGTTCACATCTTTATGCAAGCATAAAAGTTTTCTCCGTTTCCGCAAGAGTATGTTCATTAATTTTCCAAATGAAATATTCCTAATCCCAAAAACAGTTTTATCCTGCTCACCATAATTTCAACTCTTGACTCTAAGGCTCCTTACTTTTCCAAGAGCACAGCAAGTGTTCAAGTCCTACTACATCCAGTTCTAAGAAGTCCCAAAGGATTAGCCAGATTATTGAATCACGGCTTTAGATAATACCATCAGTTACAGTTTACTTCTGAGAACAGATGCAAAAAGGGGCAATATGGCAATGTTGTGAATGTGCTAATGATAGCAGCAGACTTTTCCTCCAAATAAGCAGATGCGGTGAAGTTTGAACAGCTGTCAAACGTGATGAGCGTGACACAAGCGCCTGCAGTGGGAAACTGTGGGACTTTTCGTATGATATAGCGGCCTACACACCAGCTCAACATAGCAGATGACAAATCTCGCTATCTGGGAAACACCTGGCGCTTCTCTTCGAAAGGAGATTCAGGGTGCAGAGGAATTATTATTTCATCAAATACACCACACACAGGTTAAGTGAGAGTAAGATTACTAAACATGATGATGACAAAGACATCAAACTGGCAGCTTCATGTCAATATATATGTATTGTAGACTAGAAAAAGCTGTAATATTTATGATCATAAGTCCACAGGGAGTGATGCATAGGTTGTGCCTTAAACCGACAAATGCAACTAATTCAATCCTCATGTCACGGGTTCTAATCTTTCCAGATGTGTCATGACAACACTATCTCATTTATGGGTCACTTCACTCAAATCTGAAAACAACATAATTTATCACCTACCATTTGAGGTGTCTACCCATGCAGATAATTTTGTTTTTATGTGCTGAGATTTTGTCTGAGATTTATGCCTCCATTGCAAAAGAATGGAGGTTAGTGGAGTAATGTTTGTGGTGCTCAAAGCATCAGAAAATTACATTTGAAAGACTCAACAGCAGCGTGTCCTTCTAAAGACTGGTTACCCAGGGTGATCCACAGAGGGCAGTTAGAAGTACTTTTGTCCTGATCCTTTCAAACAGTTTTTATATGCAGCCATTTTACAGTAGAGATTTATCTTCACTAACAACATGGAGTACATACAATATATAGGACATTTTACAAACTCTTTGTATATGATATATGTACCACATACTATTTTTTTAAAATATTCTGTTTTTGCAGTTTGCTGACAATCAACATGCTATATAGCATTTTATATTAACAGGAAATGACACAATACGAGTTAAATGTCAAACTGCGACTTCTGAATGCCACTGCCAATTAATCTTCAAAGAGAAAGATTAAATGCTTTCATGAAAAATTTACACTGTTTTTGGTTTGTTTTCCAAGATCTTTCTGAAGTTATAATTCTGAGAAGCTTGCGCGTTGCAGTGACAATAGGGGAATGTCAACAGCACATCCATCACCTACACCAGTTTTGCTTACTACGGATTTTTGGCTCTTTTCCAGTATGAATACTACACTACATACAAAACACCTGTTTAGAACTAGAGGGACTCTCAGAGAACAAAGTCCTCCGCCAAGGCCAATGTTAAACAACATACATTCCAGGCTTCATAGGAATAAATTCAAATTCATTGTAAATGATCCAAACCCCCCCTGGCCCATGTCCCATCCCTCCACCAAGTTCGGTTCAAATCAGTTGTGTATTTTTTGAACAATCCTGCTGACAAAAAAAAGAACAGACACGGGTAAAAAAAAATAATTTCCATGGCGGAGGTAATTAGTATGGAACTGGGACACAATTAGTTGATTCATCATGTAGTTGACTGAAAATAACAATCAACTATTTTAATAATCCCGTAATTAGTAATACTTAATTTTACCCCAATATTTAGCATTACTTATTATGCACACTGATGGCCTTTTTAGGCTATCTGGCACACAAGCAGGCAATGCCTGATTGATAATGTATATAAAATATGTATTTCTACATGTATGAGTAAAATAGTTTATTTATAAATACTTCCAAGAACAAACCTTGAAGCTCAAAATATCTGTATGAGAAACCTGACTGAATCATTTGTGTATGAACAGTAAACCACTGAAGTAATAGACTGCTTATCAGTCCTAAGTAGGTAAGTTAAACTGTTAGAATTATTAGTGTTTTTGTTAGATCCATTATTGCCACTGTGTCAAAGTAAATCTATGTTTTCATGTGTGCAGCCAGAAAAAAAACAGCTGCCAGATGATGCTTTGGACTCACTGTATAACATTTTATAGACAAAACAACAACAATAAAGTTAATACTGAAAATGAAAATATGTGTTAGTTGTTGGCAGCCCTACATTGCATTTGTGTAATGGATGTAGTAAAAACAAGAGCTCACGAATACTGTCCATGCAGTATATCTGATTTCATATTCAGCTCCATTAAACTTGAAACCACAAGTGATGGAACTAAAACATGTTTAGGAAGATCACCGGTGTGTTAAAGCTTTCACAGTCAATCTGTAGGACAACTGCATCTCCCTCACCTCACATTCCCTGCTTGACAAGCTGCCACCGCTGCTTCCACTGCTGTGTTGTGTTACAATTACAAGATTAATGGACAGGGTGGATTTTGGTTCACAGGAATTAATTGTGTCTCATTTTACTCCCATGCCCCAACAGATGAAACAATGAGGGCAGTAAACCTGGTGGTGATTCTTGTCAACAAGAGTGCTGATGTAAATTAATAGATGCTCAACAGGCCATAACTTCCCAGAGCAGACCAGGCCAGATCAGGCAATGGTGTATGTGCACAAAGCCCTCTGAGCATAACAGCACTAAAATGTTGTTTTGTTGGTTTTCTCCTTCACTTAATCTCACAGTTAAGATCATGTGCATAGTACATGCATAAGCTAAATGTCTCTACATGTACTGCAACCTCGGCAAAACGAATATTCATTTCAGTGATATTCATTGCTGAACTTAAAGGGGCTATTTAAAAGTTTTCTCTGCCGCTGAACATAGTTTCTTGTCACTTGATAAGAATTTTGGCCATTGTTGTCTTGATAACGCAAGACATTATCATACACCCTCTAAGCAGCACTATATTGTCAAGGCAGATTGGAGGCTACAGTGAGTCGTTATTAGAGAGTGATGGGACAGCTGTAGCTATAACTGGTTGGTGTGCTAACTTCATTAGAAGACTGGTAAGGAAACTGTAAAGGCTAACGTTATCTATGTAGCAATAGCAGAACATACAAATGGCTAATGTAAAACTTAATTTCAAAATTGTAACAGAGGTAGGTATTTGTCTTGCATTTACCTATACAGAGTTTTTTACTAGCCGAAAATTAGGTGGGGGTGGTACTAAGCCATACGACGGGGTTCATACACTTGTTAATAAACTCCTAAAGACTTGTGTAACCCCAGTCCCATGTAGCTAGGAAATATTAACTGACAAATAATTGGGGTGTTGTAGTACAGTGGGACGGGGCCTGAGTTCGTCTGGAGATGGCGCTACCTGTGATAAACGTGATATAAAATAACTTGGCGGTGCCTCCAATAACATTTAAGAAGTAACACAAAATGTTGGTACTTACCCTTTAAAATAAAAGTTCCCTTTAACCTATTTAATATGTATACAAAAATATCACCCTTGTAAACACAACACAGGATTTAGAGGAAACAACAATAATTATTTATTGTAAGGTTACTAATTGGATTTCCAAATTAGTCAAATAGTTCACTGTTGACTTTTAAGTAGGCCTATGCATTGATAAAAATATTCAAAACTCTCATTTGGTCTGGAAGGTTTGACACACAAATGATGAACCCAATGATAAAATGTGAAATCAAATAAACAAATAAACTCAAATGTCCACAGCCCACACTCACACACACATTCACGCAGGGCTATTAAATGTAAAGAAAACGTTGCAGGCCTGGTCGATGCTTGTGAGCGTGGAGGCCGAAAACGAATGGCCGTTTCACTAGGTTTTAACCAGCATAAACAAATAAAAAGCACGTGCACAGTGTTAATGGTGTACTCACGAGTCCAGCAACAGTCAGAGAATAAGATGGAAAAGGGGCAAAAGGCAAGGTGCAGTTTCAACGGCAAGCAAATGGAGCGTGCAGCAACACAGTGCGGTGAGCCACGTTCAAGTACAGCAGCTACAGTCTCCCTCCAAAGGTCCAGGGCTCTCCCGGTCCTCACTCTCTCCCTCTTATGGCAAATGTCCGGTCCTGAATCACATAATTCTTCTTAGTAACTAAGTTACAGGCTTATTCATGGCGAAAAACCAACAGTAGGTCTTAAACAAATTAGCAATTGCTAACTGCAATGCAGAATTAACCATAGGCTAGTCTATGAGCAGGCTAAGCTAAAGGCTAGCAGCGATTAGCAATTCAGCTCGTCTTTAACACATTACAAATTACACAACAGCACAAAGTACATTAAAACACATGAATTTACCTCTGGCAGCTTCTCAGAGTTCTCACACATAAACCAGGGGACGACTCTCCGTCCGTCTTGGGAGTTAGTAGTATTTTATTTACTTTACAATCTACAGCTATCCAGCTCGGATGCCGATAACACAGCCTCGGCTGTCGCTAATGTGCTGCGGCACGTCAGGGATGCTAAGCACCTCCTACCTGAACAAGGTGAGGACAGGATTGGCTAAGGCTACATACATTCAAAGATGAGAGATTAAAGAGATGCTTCACTACCCCACAAACAAACGTGGTCAATCATATGGATCTTAAAACTAACACCACCCTTTTATCTCTGACTTTTAACTGTATACGAAATGACTTTTTAAACATATTTACACTTCATGAACTATTATTGGTTAACAACACAAACATTTTAATATCTGTATATGAATGAATGAAAATAATAGCCACAGGGCTACAATCTCCCCTTTCCAAAGGGTGTTGATGTCCTCATCACACAAGTTTACATCTGTCACATCCGATATAGTCAATATCAAGGTCTGGCATGTATGCTACAGACTAAGGTCATATATATGTTTGTGTCATCATACATCATCCCAACTTTGACGAAGCAATGGGGAGTCTCTTTTGATAGTGATTCTCAATCCTCTATGTACAACTACAATAGGTTTATTAGTGGAATGGCCAGGTTTATCATAGCTTAACCGCACGACTGGCTTCACTTGTCTTCGGGCGGGACGGTTACAAACAGGCTCTGCACTACTTTGGGACTGACTAGTAGAGGGGAGCTCTCCCTCTTCTAGACCTGTGTACACCACAGTGTCCTTTGGCAGTTGCTGAATTTCCTCTGCGTCTTGTCCTTCTGGGATTGCACCCACACCCTCCTCAGTATCCACACCAATGTCCTCTTCAACAATGTTATGCGGAGTTAGTGCAGTTTCCAGGGGAACATCTCCACTCAAGTGATCCGCCAGCAGATCAAGGGCCAGTAAGATGTCCTCCCTCCGGTCAGCAGGTAAGTTCCAGTTTTCCTCCTCGTCTTCCGAGTGTTCTTCCTGGTCTGGATTTTCAATTGACTTTTCCTTTTGATGTAATCGTGTCACAGGCCTCTGTGGTAGCTGCTTCACCTCCAAATCTGAGGGAAACCTGACCAGATACCCTATGGGTAAAAGGTGGTCCCGATGCAAAGTCTTGACCATGCCTCTTCCCTTTTCAGGTTTAACTCTGTACACGGGTAAGTCTGGCAATTTTTCGACAACAACATAAGGGTCAGAGTGCCATTTGTCGCCAAGCTTGTGCTTTCCAGGCAAGCCCAGAGCTCTTACGAGCACACGATCTCCTTTCTCCAACACTTGGTCTCTCACTCTGTTGTCATAATACCTCTTGTTTTTGTCATGTGACTTATTAGCAACTGTCACTGCTAACTCGTATGCCCTTTTCAGGTCACTTTTCAGTTTGTCAACATACTGTAAGTAGTCACTACAGTCGTCTCCATCGGGAGAAGTTCCAAAACACAGATCAATGGGCAGACGAGCTTCACGCCCAAACATTAAGTAGTATGGAGAATAACCTGTCGCATCGTTACGGGTACAGTTGTAGGCGTGGACGAGCGAACTGACATATTGGCTCCATTTCTGTTTCTGACTTGGTTGAAGAGTACCGAGCATAGACAAGAGTGTTCGGTTAAAACGCTCTGGCTGCGGGTCACCTTGGGGATGATATGGACTCGTTCGGGATTTTTTTATGCCCAACATTCCCAAGAGCTCTTTGATGAGACGACTCTCGAAGTCACGCCCTTGGTCAGAATGAATTCTGGATGGCAGACCATAATGCACAAAAAATTTCTCAACCAGCACCTTGGCGACGGTGGTTGCTTTTTGGTCTTTGGTCACATAAGCCTGTGCATATCGGGTAAAGTGGTCTGTTACCACAAGAACGTTGGTCATACCCTTTGAATCAGGCTCTATAGACAGAAAGTCTATACACACCAAGTCGAGGGGCCCACTGCTGGTTATCTGTTTCAAAAGTGCGGCCCTGTGAGGAAGCGTTTTACGAGCAACACATCGGCCACAGTTCTTGATGTACTGGGAAATGTCAGAGGCCATTTTTGGCCAATAAAATCGGTCTTTCACCAGGTCAGTGATGCGGTCAACTCCTAGATGGCCAGAATCATCGTGAACAGACTTAAGCACTTTCATACGATGTTCACTCGGGAGGACTAGTTGGAAAGTCTGGCCGCCCACGGGTCTGGCGGTTTTCCTGTATAACATGCCTGACTTTATCAGAAGCCTGCTGCTTTCTCGTTGCAGCAAAGCAACATCTGGAGAGTGGCTTTGGGAGGTCGGAGGCCAGACTCCACTTTGTACAGCTTGTTTGGCAACACCGATGTCGGGGTCCCTGTCTTGCGCTGTGCGCAGCTCCTCCTTGCTTAGCGGTTCCAAAGGACTCACGCCGAGCGGCATGGATAAAGCATAAGCAGGGGGGATGACAGTTGGGGGAACTCCCAACTGGTCTATGAGACGGTCAGGTAGCTTAGATGATTGAGTGACACTAAAGGGGCGACAGAGAGCTTTAACACCTGATTGGGGAATGTGTCTCCATCCGTCGTCCTCTTCCATGGCATTCCTGGACAACCAATCGGCATCCACATTTTCTCTGCCAGGCTTGTACTTAATGTCAAAGTCGTAGGTAGTTAAGCTAGCCAACCACCTATGGCCTGTAGCGCTCAACTTCGCCGTGGTGAGAACATAGGTGAGCGGATTGTTGTCAGTTCTCACTGTGAATCTGGCACCATAGAGATAATCGTGGAACTTATCCACTACGGCCCACTTCAAGGCCAGAAATTCAAGTTGGTGGATAGGGTAGTTTTTCTCTGATTGGCATAACTTACGGCTAGCAAATGCCACAGGTCGCAACCCTTCAGGGTATTCTTGATTGAGGACCGCTCCAAGCCCGTCCATGCTGGCATCCACATGTAGGATGTAAGGCTTTGTTGCATCGGCAAAAGCTAATACGGGAGCACTGGTAAGACATTGGATGATTTGGCGAAAAGCATCAGCACAGGCTGGGGTCCAGCGCTCACCAAAGGGCTCAGATGGTCGAAAATAGTCATTGACATCAGATTTGGCGGGTTTTGTCCCCTTCCTCACAGGAGGATATCCCTTTGTTAAATCAGTGAGAGGGCGAACTATGGCTGAGTAGTTCTTGATGAACTTACGATAATAGCCACAGAACCCCAGAAATGACTGCAGCGACTTCAAGTGGGTGGGTGGCTGCCACTGGGCTACAGCCTTGATTTTGTTGGGGTCGGTCGCAATACCGTCTGCGGACACAATATGTCCCACGTATTTTACTTCCGGCTGGCAAAACTGACACTTATCCAATGAAAGTTTCAAGCCGACCTCTGCCAGTCGGTCAAGTACATGCAGAAGACGTTCTTCGTGTTCTTCCAGAGTGCGACCAAACACAATGAGGTCGTCAAGGTAAACTAAACACTGAAGCAGGTTCATATCTCCCACTGCCTTTTCCATCAATCGCTGGAATGTGGCAGGGGCCCCAGTGATGCCTTGGGGCATCCGCTCGAACTGATAAAAACCAAGCGGGCAAATGAACGCTGTTTTTTCCTTGTCCTCCTCGGACATTGCGATTTGATAGTAGCCAGAGCGAAGATCAAGTACAGAAAACCAACGGCTTCCTGTGAGGCTGGCCAAAGCATCATCAATCCGAGGAAGGGTGTATTGGTCAGGTATGGTCTTCAGATTAAGGGTGCGATAATCAATGCACATCCTTATCTTACCATTCTTCTTCCTAGCTATCACGATGGGAGAGGCGTACGGGCTGCGGGATTCTTTGATAATCCCTGCAGCAAGGAGCTCCTGAAGATGTTTGCGGACTTCATCAATTTCTGCTGGAGCAAGGCGCCTGACTCTCTCTCGGAAAGGGCTAGGGTCTTTCAGCCTAATACAGTGCTCCACCCCTTTCGCCAAACCCACATCCCACTCGGATAAGGAGAAAACCTGAGGCCGATCAGCCAATTTTTGGGCCAGTCGGGTTTTCCAAGTCTCTGGAATGGGAGAGTCACCAAAATTAAAGATAGCAGGATCAAGTGTGCCAGATGGGGTCTCTGCCTGCTGCAGCTGGGTGACAACTTCTGCTTTGTGCACATAGGCGATCACTGTGCCTTTGGGGATGGCTTTTGGCTTGGCAGACTCATTTTTCAACAATACAGCAAATCTGTTGCAATCCATCTCTGTGGAGAGCAGGACGCAGGAGGGCATTAACACTCCAGCGGGAAGGGCTCCGTTGGAGGGAGTCTCTACCAAGAGAATGCTATCTTCAAGTTTCTCGTTACACAACACTTTGCAAATAGCTGAACGCTCACTACCAGGAGGCACAGTAAGAGGTCCAGGTCCACTCCACTTAACTACCGCCAGAGGATCACTATGAGGGAGTAGTGACTTAGACTGGGTAGGTAGCTGTGTACTTACACGCATGGTTCGAGCTAACTTGGGGTCACCTTGAACTTTACCTGACTGCGGGGCATGACTGAATGCTCGGGCATTGGTGCCAACAATGAGTGGCAGCTTTTCAGGGCCATTACCTTCTGGGCAGACTAACACAAGCACCACCTTAGGCTCACACTGATCACCATCTTCGAGAAAATGTATCTCAGCTGCAATGTAGCCTTTATAGGGGTAACTTACCTGACTTAGGCCCCATAGCTCTAGGCTTGAAATGGAGTGAAGTGGTAGATGGGACAAGTGCTTGTTATAATAATCTTCAAAAACAATTGACACATTAGAGCCACCATCCATTAAAGCATCACATGGTTGTCCTTCAATTAGTACTTTTCCAATGCTAGATTCACCCACTAAGCCTTTAGGGATGTCTGCTGGCGCGCTGAACTCTCGGAAACTACTTTTGAGTTGGCCTACCTGTCCTGTTGGTCCAGTGGAATTGGCTGGGGGACCCTTTTGGGTTTGTTTGAGCTTTTGGTTGTTTCTGATTAGCTTGCTTATCACTTTGGAGGGGTTGTCAGTGCCACTGCAGTTTTTGGTGATGTGGCCATCCTCACCACAGCGATAGCAAAATACACTCTGTCCATCTAAGGTGTTATTGCTTTTTCTGGGTTTAAAGGGCTGCTTTGCTCTAAACCTTTGGTGGTCCCTTTCTGGTGTTATTGGGGTCTCTTGCATGGCTGCTTGCTCTCTGAGCTGATTTAACAGTTGCAAACTAGCCACTTGTTCCTTCAGTGACTGCACTTCAGGATCAATGTGCAAAACTGAGGGTCTCTCTTTGACTGATAGCTGCTGTACTTTAGCTTCTAAAGCTTTTACTTGAGTCTTAAGAGCATCTACCTCAGCAGAGCGGGCTGTACTCTCTTCTGCTACACGCACTGTGTGCGCGCTTGTGGTGAGATTTCGTCTAGTTACCTTCTGATCTTCCTCTACTCTAATCTCACTCAGTAACTCCATGAAAGAGGGAGGGTTCCTTAACCTCTCTTTCAAGCGCAACTGGAGTAGCAGGATGTCAGATTCTGATGCGGCACCTCTTAATAGCTGCTCCACCCGTGCTCGGTCTCTGGACGTAGAGGAAAGGCCTCCTTTCTGGACTGCTTTTGACAACGCCTTTTCTAATCTCCTCAGGTAATCTGATAGCCTTTCACCTGACTTCTGTTGCATGGATCGGAATGCAAAATAAAAATCTTCACCGGACTTGGTGATCCCAAATGCATTTTCCAGGGCTGCCAAATAATCTTCTGGACGCGCCTCTGCATCATTGCATCTCACAGCCTGGATTATCTCGAATGCTGGGCCTTTTACACTTTCAACAATCCTTTTCTTTTTCTCTTTTCCAGAACCGTCACACTCATCCAGCATTAACTGGGCCTGCTCTAGCCAGTTTTCAAGGGTCTCTTCCCCTGCAGGTGTGGGCATCACTCCTGAAAAAACACGTAACCTGCGGAAAGCATTATTTTCTTGTGGGGGTCGCATTGTTTTTTCCAGCAACTCTCCCACAGCACGAATGATGGAGGTTGGGTCTGACTGTGTGGGTGTGCTTTGCTCAAATAATGGTTGGAGATCATTCAGTGATTTACCTTCACTTTGTAGTAAGTTGAGCACCTTCAGTGTGAAGTCATCAGGCAATGAGGTGGCACGTGTGAGAAGGGTCACTTTCCATGGGGTTCCACCATTAAGGGGGTAGATCTCAGGGGGAGCTGTTTTAGGGTCAACTGGGTTTTGGCACTCACAGAGTATCATGTCTTGCTGTAGCAGTGAGACTAATCGTTTAGATTTATAGCGAACTCGGCCGAGTACTTTTACAGCCTCCAGTGACTCTGTTATATCAGCTACAACTGCCTCTGTTGGTACATTACTCAGTATCAACGCATTGGCTGGATCTACTTGTACATCTTCACACCATTTCCGAAGCTCAGCTAGTAACTGGGGGTTGGATGAGTGAGCCATCATTGTATGTGAGTTTTGATCTTAATTACTTAAATTTAATCGGTCATACAGTGAACTAATCCCAGCGGTGCCTCCATTTATGTAACCCCAGTCCCATGTAGCTAGGAAATATTAACTGACAAATAATTGGGGTGTTGTAGTACAGTGGGACGGGGCCTGAGTTCGTCTGGAGATGGCGCTACCTGTGATAAACGTGATATAAAATAACTTGGCGGTGCCTCCAATAACATTTAAGAAGTAACACAAAATGTTGGTACTTACCCTTTAAAATAAAAGTTCCCTTTAACCTATTTAATATGTATACAAAAATATCACCCTTGTAAACACAACACAGGATTTAGAGGAAACAACAATAATTATTTATTGTAAGGTTACTAATTGGATTTCCAAATTAGTCAAATAGTTCACTGTTGACTTTTAAGTAGGCCTATGCATTGATAAAAATATTCAAAACTCTCATTTGGTCTGGAAGGTTTGACACACAAATGATGAACCCAATGATAAAATGTGAAATCAAATAAACAAATAAACTCAAATGTCCACAGCCCACACTCACACACACATTCACGCAGGGCTATTAAATGTAAAGAAAACGTTGCAGGCCTGGTCGATGCTTGTGAGCGTGGAGGCCGAAAACGAATGGCCGTTTCACTAGGTTTTAACCAGCATAAACAAATAAAAAGCACGTGCACAGTGTTAATGGTGTACTCACGAGTCCAGCAACAGTCAGAGAATAAGATGGAAAAGGGGCAAAAGGCAAGGTGCAGTTTCAACGGCAAGCAAATGGAGCGTGCAGCAACACAGTGCGGTGAGCCACGTTCAAGTACAGCAGCTACAGTCTCCCTCCAAAGGTCCAGGGCTCTCCCGGTCCTCACTCTCTCCCTCTTATGGCAAATGTCCGGTCCTGAATCACATAATTCTTCTTAGTAACTAAGTTACAGGCTTATTCATGGCGAAAAACCAACAGTAGGTCTTAAACAAATTAGCAATTGCTAACTGCAATGCAGAATTAACCATAGGCTAGTCTATGAGCAGGCTAAGCTAAAGGCTAGCAGCGATTAGCAATTCAGCTCGTCTTTAACACATTACAAATTACACAACAGCACAAAGTACATTAAAACACATGAATTTACCTCTGGCAGCTTCTCAGAGTTCTCACACATAAACCAGGGGACGACTCTCCGTCCGTCTTGGGAGTTAGTAGTATTTTATTTACTTTACAATCTACAGCTATCCAGCTCGGATGCCGATAACACAGCCTCGGCTGTCGCTAATGTGCTGCGGCACGTCAGGGATGCTAAGCACCTCCTACCTGAACAAGGTGAGGACAGGATTGGCTAAGGCTACATACATTCAAAGATGAGAGATTAAAGAGATGCTTCACTACCCCACAAACAAACGTGGTCAATCATATGGATCTTAAAACTAACACCACCCTTTTATCTCTGACTTTTAACTGTATACGAAATGACTTTTTAAACATATTTACACTTCATGAACTATTATTGGTTAACAACACAAACATTTTAATATCTGTATATGAATGAATGAAAATAATAGCCACAGGGCTACACTTGGTACTCTCGCCTTGACTCCTCTCTCGCACTCTGATCCTCTTCTCCCCCGGCATCTTCCACTTGTGGCTAAGAACTAGGCCTACTTTTAGTCCTGACAAAAAAACATATCTTGTCAGTAACATGAATTTATTCATGATTTTTTTTTTTCTTCCCGTATTAGAAGAACTAATCATTTCTGCACTGTTTCACCTGTCCTCGCGATTCTCCTCCTCGCGAACTCTCTTTTTAAAATAATCTGTGATTTGAGACATTTCTGGAAAAAAAACATGCACAATGGGATTTAACGTTAAGTTAGGGAAACTGTTCAAGAAGCTGGGTGTGCTTGGATGTAAAAGAGATAATATTCATCTGTAGGATTGCCACCTTTTATCTGTAGGGTTGCTACCTTTTATGTGAAAAAACGTGGCAACTGGTTTGGTTTTACTTGACATTACATTATTCACAGCACTTTGAGGACATAACATGAATGAAAATATGGGACAAACAGCATCCCGTATTGATCCAAATCCACCGGATACTGAGAAAAAAACTATTAGAATTTTGTCGGGAGGCAGAGGCGGCACGAAATTTGACGGAGGCAGCCGCTTCACAATTCTCTATGCAGGAAAAACTATACTGCTGTATTGTTCCACAAAAGTTATAGTACACAAGCTTCATATCATAGTAAACAATACAAACTCTGATCATGATAGAAATATTTCCTTGATAAGATAATGGGAAATGCTGTTGATAACATTCAATCCTTCACAACATACTAACAACCAGTTGGATCACAGATAAAAAGCTATTTCTAACAAATATTCCAGGACAGCCCTGTAGGAACAGACAGCCCACTTCCCAAAACAGACACAGCAGAGTTGGTTGAGCAGGCCAAGAACACCACATGCAATTGTTTTGCTATTGCCTTAAATGTAAAGCGCCCTTGTGGATAAATTAGGTAATTAGACAGTCCTAAACGTAACAAAAAATCTACAATCAATATCTCTAAACCCACAGCGCAACAAAGAAAGTGACTTGAATATAGCAGAACATTTAGTGGCAAAACAGCTGTATATTTCCCTCAGGAGTTGGTGGGGACCAAAACAGAGCTAAAAGGACAGTTGCTGCAGGTTTGACAGGTAGATAAAAGAGGTGCCAATGCGAGTTACACTGACAAATAATCCTCAAACCATACAAAACAATAAAGCAAACAGCAAAATAGCACGGGAATATTCAACACAAAAAAACAGCTCTTCAAAAGCAAACAACTCAAATTAAATTTCAATGTTGCACTCAACCACGCAAGAAAGTAAGTTTGGGTGTGTGCGTGCGTGTGTGTGTGTGCCGCGCGCGCGTGTGGCCCAGCGTTTCCAAAGTTAAGTTCACTCAGTAAAAAGTCTGTTTCTCTTTTCCCCCACAACCCAAAATCAGCTCAGTTCAATCCAGTTTCACCAAATTAAAGAAGGTAAACTCAAACGACCGCTCCGGGTTTTACCGCGGATCCACACAACACAAATAAACCGGGAAATTCAAATGAGAATAACAGTGTCGCAGTTCAAACAGTAATTATCTACTACATATTCACCGGGTACTCACGGTACCGTTGCTCAGTCAGTAGATGCAGTTGTCAGTCAGGTGTGCAGAGTCGGCTGTAGTTCCGCCACGACCGGAAGCTCCTGGAGAAACCATGACTGGAAACATACATTCACTGGGAATTCTCTTCCCGACGCAGACGGCGTTTTCAATCCAGAAGGCTGCAATGAAGCAGAGTTTACAACGCGGTCAGATGAAGATGGTTGTTTTGTTAACTGACCCAAAGCCGGGCGGCTCTGAGACAGACATTTCTTCAAGGTAGGCTTCACACTGCGCGGGTTTTTTGGGCTCTGTGATTGGACTGTTGCAAGATTAGGGGCGTTAACTGTGGGAAACATGAATGAACTCTGGACCGGTGGGCGGTGGCGTCCTTCAGACGGCTGCCTGCTACCAAGTGAATATTGTTCATCAGGTGGATACAAACATGACTCCAAATGAATGTGAATGTTGCTCCATGTCTGCTGAATGTGATAAGTGAGTAAAGTTTATTAATATGGCACCATTCACAGATACAAATTCACAAAGTGTTTTGCTAGAATGAAAAATGAACTGTTTAAAAACAATGACAGCAAACAGCACAGGGCTGACTGGTTAAAATCACAGCAGCAACAAACAAATACGAACAAACATGCAAACGAGTACAGAAGTTCTGAACACAGATGACGAACTAAGTCAATATAAGGTAATAAATAAAATGAAGCAGCTCAGACAAGCTAACCAAAAGTCTTTCTGAATAAAAATGTTTTCAGCTGCTCCATAAAAATGTCACAGGAGTCTCGGGATCGCAACGACAAGGGCAAAGTACTCCATAAATTAGGTGCATCAACTTGAAAAGCACGGTCACTTCAGGTTTTATTGTGGGTTTGAGGGACAGACGTTAATTTTTGCTCAGCAGACCTAAGAGCCTGATTGGCTGTAGACGTGAGGAGGAGGTCAGCAATATCCTGGGGTGTTTGACCATGCAATGCTCTAAAGGTTAGCACAAGTATTTTAAAGTGGATGCAGAATGTAATTGGAAGCCGCTGTGGAGAGGATAAAATTGGTGTGATATGTGATCTCTTGTTATTTCTAGTTAAGAGCCAAGCAGCTGCTTTTGCAGTATTCCTCATGGGAAAACAAAACATGAATGCATAAGCTGGTTGAATAATTATCAAAGGACAGATTGGTCAAAGATCACAACTCAATTTTGAAGGTTTTGTTGGGACTCGGGGTGGTGAAGACCAAATGCTCTTTGTTCTACAGACAATAGAACTCACTTCCCTACAGTTCCTCACTGTTCATACCTGGGGACGACCCTCCCCCAGGGATATCACTGAACAGTCAGTGTTTGCCATTGTGTTACATGTGACCCCCCCCAGGATGTCACCATACAAAACTAGATCTCCTTCTCTGTTCCTTCTCTTCTTTCCATGGCTTGCTCAGGAGCAGCAGCTCCTGCTCCCCTCTCAGCTCTTCAAGGAGCAACAAAACTCCCAGCACCAGGTCAGCACAAGGCTACCTGGAACAACAGCTCTCTTGTCGGTAATATAATGTTTGCAGATGACACAACTCTAGTCTTCTCCCATTCAAATTTTAATTCACTGATTAAGGATACAAATGGTGGTTTAACTGCCTATGTTACATGGTCCAGATTAAATAAATTATTTATGAATACAAAAAAATCTAACTTTATCATTTTCAGTGGCAGAAAATCACACTCTAAGGATTTATGTAACATTACAATTGGGGAAATTGAGATGCCTCAAGTGCAAGATTCCTGGGAATTTTTGTTGATGAGACTTTGAGTTGGAGAGAACAAAGAAAAAATAAATCAATCTATTGGTATAATAAGGAGGGTTAGCCATTTTGTGACCACAAACGGTCTCCTTTCTCTTTATTATAGTCTAATTTAGCCCTATCTTTTATATTGTAATATAGTTTGGGCAAGTACTTTTTCTACTACTCTGAAGAAATTATTGGTCCTCCAGAAACGTTTTGTTAGGATTGCAACCCAATCAGATTCACACGTCTCATCAGCTCCTTTAATTCAGAAACTACAGATTATTTTTATTCATGATATCAACATTTTTCAAATATGTGTTTTTATTTATGGAATATATTGAATCAAAGGGAATATTCCTGAGCATTTTGAGAAACGTACTTTGAGGTAAACTTACAGGTCCATTCTTATTCGACTCATCATCTTATGATTTTCATCTTCCCAAATTTCTCATTTGCAGAGGTCAATTTTCAATAAAAATTTAGGCGTATAAAATTATCGAATGGCTTTCTCCATTTGGCAAAGAACTGTTCCTCTATAAAATCTTACAAATGAAGGTAAAAAGTGCTGTTTATAACCATCTTTCCCATGTACTACTGTCCATGTATTAATGTCTTATTTATTTCGCTCATATTGCACACACATTACATTCTCACATTTTTTGCTCTTATCTTGTTTTCATTATCGCTGTTAAATTTATTATATATATTTTGAATCTATCAGTTTCTCATAATTTTTATATGGGTTTTTGGTCTCTCCCTACACTGTATGCTATTTGTTTTCTATGTATTTGAAATTGTGCAAAATTAATTAAAAATAGTAATAATAATAATAATAATAATTTTGTTTGCTGTTGTTTGCCAACAATTCAGCCATGTCAGCCATGAAAGGTGTTGATATGTCAGTGTTGCGTTGTTCCCACTGCTCCCCAGTGACCAAAAAAATCAGTTTGATGCAGGTTTAAAGTCTGACATGAAACAGATTGGGGATGCAGCATTTTCTTAACTCAGCTGAAAATCTCTGCCAACAGTTTATCTACTGAAGGGTTTCCATCCAATAAAACACACAGTGCTAGTGCACCACAAGCAAAGACCCATCCTCTGGAACAACACCCATTACATGTGATGTTGCACTTTTTAAGGGCAAAAGACAAGATCCATTCACACATTCAAAAATTTAAACTGATAAATGTAAATGACTCATAATATGAATTCCCTGCCAAAAGCAATTCAAAAGTCGGCCACAAACTGTACTATATGTGTATTTTTGTATAATAATCCAACAGAGATACTGGGAATGTGACAGTCACAGTGTTAGTATATTGTCTTTTAGGTTTAGTAGAGTTAAAGGAGCTATTTGTAAGTTTTACATATCCAAGGCTAGCATTAGCTGCTGTTTACTTACCAGTCTAGAAGAAACATTGCAAGTTCAGCATTGTACTTCATTCCTTTACTCACTAAGCGCTATTTCCAGAGGTTCGAAAGAAACCCTCTTGTTTTGCTTCTACTTCTATCACTTATTTTATTGTACTGAAGTTAGCGTGCTAACCAGCTAGCTCTGGTTGATCCATCTCGTCAGTTTCCGATCTCGAGTCACAGCAGCATCCAGTCCGCCCTGAGGGTGTATTATGGGTTTTAGGTTTTCTTGAATTAATCTGTTTTACCTTTGTTCTCCTTGTAAGTCCTCCTCCTGGCCAAAAGATGGGCCACTTGTTGAAATGGCTTCTTATAGACAGTCAGCAGGAAATGGAGCCCAACTGGGTGTCCAGGGGAGGCATCTGCTGGTCTTGATTTAAGTTAATCTTATCTTCTAAATTGTGTTGTTGTTTCTGATTGACAGATTACTTTTGTAAATACTTTGTGACTTTTGTTAATTACAGCTGCCTTGCCTTAGCCGTACTGCTCGGTCCCTGACAGTTAAAGGGTGACATCATTGATTTTTCACCAATGTTTCTACTCTAGGGAGTACATGTACTGTATATGAATGGCATTAAACTTCCCTCTGCCTTGTCTTCATTAAAATGTCTCTCTGCCTCCAGCTGAAAAACTCCTCCAGATGACACCATGTGGAGGAATTCTGCAAACTGCTCAAACTACAGGCTGTACTTTTGTAGACCTACCTCTAAGGACGGTCATAGGGCATATTCAAACTCAGGGACCAAAACAATGGCTCTGATATGCCGTTTTCTCAGTAGTGACAGGGGAAAGCTGACACTAAAAACACTAATGTATTTGATAAAAAAGTAGTTTCATGAGATCAGATATCAGATATTTGGTGCTACTCTAATGAGACTGAATGCCGAGCTGTGAATCAGATACAACAGTGTATGGTAGAAGAGACGGTTGCTGGAGCTTTGTTACAACTGCAGCTGAAAGAGAGGCCCTGCGGCCAGGGTGGTGCGCTCCGCTGCACCCATCGGTGCTCAGCAATGACTGGTGCTTTGTGTGTGCGGCAGATGCACACTCATGGTGACTGAATTGAAGTCATCTCAGTGCAACCAACTTCCCTGTGCTCAGTTTCTTTCTTGTTTATTTACTTATTTTTGGGATGAAGTCGCTGATTCCACTGAGGTTTAGGCTTCCTGGTTCAATGTTGGTGTCAGATATTTGGTGCTGCTGGTATGAGGACTAATATAGAGTTGTGGAATTTGACCCAACAGCATATGGAGAAGGAAGCAGCAGCCTCAGCTTCGAGACAGCTGCAGCTGAGAGACAGGCCCTGTAGCCACGGTGGCTCGCTCTGTAGCAACCAGCGAAATCTGGTTAAAGATGAAACAGTATAAAAACGATTATAGTGACCAGAATTATCACAGTTACCAATATTATCACAGTATTGTTAATATGTGCTGAAAATGTTCAAAAAGTAATTTACACACAACCTGCAATCATTTCACCAAGTGAATATTTAAACAGTAGAATAATAAGAAGTCCAACACATCTGTGTCACAGATGAGGATAAGGGACCAGTAGCAGTACTGGGTTTGCCTGCTGCATGCCCACACTGTGAACAAGGAAAAAGAAAATGTATTATGATATTATTATTTTCCATGCTGTAACTTCTATTAGAGGCTAGCCGCTCAGTCTTTCTCTCCTGTGTGTATGTTACATCGCTCTTAACAGAACGGCAAACACGTCCAGTAGTGTAAAAGGAGTCAATTGCCTTTTCTTTAGCGTGCTTACTCGCTTTTAAAAAAATAGCTTGTGTCTGCTAACTTTGGTGTAAAAACAGTATTAGAAGGCTGAGAAATCTCCGGAGCAGAGCTGTCACTGCCTTCTTCAAGTTTTGAACAACGCATAACAAACCCGCTTTGCTTGCCACGCAAAAGTAAAATTAGCCACATTAATTAATTTAATTTGTAAATTAGTTGATTGTATTCTCAGATATGATTTTATTCATGGAACCCATTTTATATTTTCAGGAAATATTTGTGAGTCTACAAATGAATTTTTTTGTGTTTGTGGAAGGTGGTTTATATTTACAGATTATTATTATTTGAGTCACACAAATAATATTGAGACAAATCTAGCCCTTGAATAACATAAACACTCTTGACTAAAATTACATGGTCTTAGGAGAAATACAATGCGTTGACTGGTAATGGTCACCTACACTGTAGTTTCAATTAAAACGTAAGAGGCAGAAAATTCTGAATATCAAAGAGACTTTGTACTATTTATTTCCATTTCTTGCATGTCTCCCTGTCGCAAACACACTGTAGTTCTGTCTCTGTTGTGCTCTTACTGTCAGACATTTAAATGCTAATGAGTTGGTGTTTACTCTTTTCAGACAATATAGACTGACAGCATATATAGAGCTTTACTGCAGTCGAACTGGACCAAATTTTTTCTTCTCTATTCAAGACATGAACTTTAAAAAGCAATTGTTTCATTGCCAGACTCCAGTTTGTACTGTTACACCACAGGAGAGATCATAAAACGTGACTTGTTTATGAAGTTATCTACAGGTTTGTACATAAATCTTGGTTCAGGGTATCCCATTCTGTCACTTTTCTTAGTTCTAAAAATGCAACTTCATCTGTTTGTATTTTTTGTAAATATTATGCTTTAGCTACAATTATGTTCTTACATGACAGTAAAAATGAAGTTGTTAGTTCTTGTATCTGCCTGCTAGGTTTTAATTGGTGCATCTGTTACTGTTTTAAAGTAATAATCATAGTCGATCTGAGAGGGTTTTGTCCTTGTGACATTAATAATTACAAGAAGTATCCTGGAGTGCTACAGTTGATGACACTGTCATTCAAGGAAAGTAACAGCAAATCACACAGTAGAAAATTCTTTAATTGGACAAACAGTAACAGATAAAAAACATGAATATATACTGCATAGTCTGCTCTGAGTCCTTCTGCTTCAGCAACATCACTGACTGAGGATGGCTCCTCATTCTCCTCTATTTATGTACAAGTCAGCTGTGGCAGGTAACACTCACCAGAAGGATTATGACCAGGCGACCATGGACGTGCTCAAGAAAACAGAACCCAGGTTAATTGAGACAAAAAAATTGAATGATTCATTCCCACATTTTCTGTATAAATACTACAGGAATTCTTTATATGCAAATTATCTTGAAAATAGACCATAGTGCTATAACGTTAAATAAGATTCCACAGGGTAACTAAAAAGTGTATAATCATTAAAAAACTATTGACTTTGCGTCATCATGAAACTAGAATTACCACCTGGTGTTTTTGCAGGACATTATGATGTCACAGTGAAGCTGACCTTTGACCATTTGGATATAAAATGTCATCAATTAATTTTATCCGCATACACATTTGATTTAAATGGTGTCAGAATTAGCATTTGAATTTGTGAGTTATAGCAAAAACTATGTTTTGTGAGGTAACAGTAACCTTGAACTTTGACCTTTGACCACAAAAATCTAATAAGTTCATCTTTGAGTCCAAGTGCAAATTTGGAGAAGTTCCCTCAGGGTGTTACTGAGAAATCATATTCACAAGAATGGCACGGACGGACAACCTGAAACCATAATGCCTCCGGCCCTGGCTGGAATATTATATAGGATCAGGTAACATTTACTCAGCTATTTAACTTATGCACAGTCTCACATACTGTACCTGCCTCGGGGGCTGGATGAAAAGGGATCCAGTTCCTCTTCATTCATTGTCCTCCTGTGCAGGTGTGAGGATCCGCAACCCCACCTCCTAAAATTATGTTTCTGTACAACTATATACACACTACTGCATATTCTTAACTTTGCATCTTCTCTCTTCAGTATTTTGTGTTTCTTGTTACCTCCCTCCTGCCGTTAGGCTCCAAACGGTGGTTGGGATGCTCAGGTATGTCTAGCTTTCTAGCTTTCCGCCTGGACCGCTCTTCTGAGGAATGATGAGACCACAATCAGACCACAATCTTTCCATAAGCTTAACTAAGTGCTGTGAGCGCCTAAACACAACCATAAATAAGTTTAATAATGCTGTAGTCACTACAAGTGGATATTGTACTGGAAAGTATTTTGCTCCTTGCCAGATACGTATATTAATGTCTTGTCCTCATTATGTTAATAGAAAATGTAATCTGGTAATTATGTTTCGTACAAACACATTTGCTCTTCCAGTCTAGTTGTATAGAAACTTAATTTTTAGGAGACAGGGTTGCAGGAGTGGGGTGGTGTTTTGCCTGCAGCTATGGTGCAGTTGCAAAGTCTCAAATTAGGGTAAAAGCTCAAATATATTTTGAGCTTGTAAAGTAATGTTCACAAGTTTGTACATTTTTCAAGATGGACAACAGTGCAGGCTCCTCTGCGATCTGGATAGGTTTAATTAAATATTGTTGAACATGTAATGTGCTGTGTATATAACCACAGGGATCTGCTTTGTGATTGGATTGTCTTTGTCGAATCAGCTTCAGGTGTGAAAACAGGGTCAAAATTTGTATTTGTAACTTAAGTGTAACACACAGTGTGAATAAGTTTAACACAGTTTTCTGCTTTGTATCTGTATGTTCACCTCTTTTTTCACAGTGTCTATATGTAACCTCATCATTTGTTCACACATTTTTTTTCTTAGAACAAATACAAATCTCTTCTACTGATGTACAAACTTGAATTACTCATGCAGATTTATTTTACAAGTTTCCAAAGGTTGATTTACAACCGCAAACTTTGGCATTATTTGTGAATATCACTTTACAAGCTCGAACCCCCCACCCCACCCCCCCACCCCCTTATATCAAAATATTCATTGATACCAATTTACTTAAAAAGTTGTTGTGATAATTTTGTTTGTCCTTTCACTCACCCCTGCTACATATATACAAAAAAGAGGATGTGAAGGTAGATAGGTATGGCCCTTGATATGTATGTATATATATATATGTATATATATATATATGTATATATATACACAGAATATTAAAATGTATTTCCAGGTGAGAAAATAATAGATCTAAATCTAAAAAGACCCTGACACTGGCCTTGGTTTTACCTCCACCATGAAGGATGTTGTACAGCCTTCCAGTCAGCGTGGAGTCTAACACAATCCCTCCTCAAACAGAGAATCTCCTAACCTGGTCAGGTACTGGCTCTACAGTGTTGGGGAATGTCAAGGATCCTTTGAGCCATTTTGAGTTTCCAGTGATGGATATTGGCAAACAGCTTGCCTCTGTGAGTAAGGATAACCTTCCATTTGATCAATCTTGCACCCGTCTCTAAGACTATACCCTCCAATAAATCAATAGCCTAGATGTGTTTGTCCTGGTGCTTTCCATTCTCCTCAAGTCCTTTCCATACGCTCCTGTCCTGAAGTACCTTTCTTTCCTTTTGCTACTCTTGACACGTCATCTTTGATATCCATGTCCCTTTGTTCTTCTTTTACATCTTATTTTTTAGGCTTATTTGTTAGACATGATCTAAAAGCTGTTGCAAATTGCGTTGTCTGCTAATTTCTCATGATACAGTATTTCACAGTATTTCCCAGTGTTTGTCATCAAACAGTACTTCACACTTGGCTGTCTGTTTTGGTTAATTTTATAGAGAACAAAGGAAACTCGCTGTATGCAGCAGCAAGGGAGAAGCCTTTTTGGACTGTGAAAGCTACAAGATATGTTAAACCAAACACAGAGGGAATTTGATTGAGAGTCGGGACAAGTGGCAATTTATCATCAAACAATGAAGTAAAGCACTGAGAACATCAGGACTTAGGGTGTTGGCGTTAATATTTTTCCATTAGGATTATTCCAGCCTGCAGAAGAAAACATTTTTATTTTTAATTTCATGTTAGAACAGAGTCATTATTTTGTATTACTCATAGGAACAAGTCTGTAGATGCCACAATTAAATTTCCTGAACAAAACACTTTTGGTATAGCTGTGCAATCCCTGCAGGGTTGCTAGTCGCCTTCATTCTCTCCTAAGATTTAGAGGAAGGGGGTATTTTCTAATGACTTCAAATAATCTCAAAGAGCGTCAGCCCCATATACCAATTATTAATTAGAAAATGGAAATCCCTCTGAGATCTTGTCTTAGTGCAAGAAAAAAAGAATTAGGTAGTCCCATAGTTGCCAAGCTGCAAGCCATTTCTAGTCCATCTTCAAATGTAGGGTGTACTGCCAAGTATCCACAAGAGATGAATAGATACATACATCAAAACGTCTTTACTCAGATTATATAGTGTGTTAATACACACAGTGACATTAACCTGCTGTTCAACTGTCTATTTCTGCATCAGTGCACAATTCAAATCCATTTGGTATCGAACATAAATGACCAACATGTAGCTCAACAACAAATGACCCAGTTTGAAACAGAAATAAATCATTATCATAATAAATCATTTATCATTTAAGTGTACTATACTGTATGAATGTGAAGCAATTTACATGTGTTAATCACATTTTTATTGCCAATGTTTGAAGAGATTTTAATGTAACTTAAAAATGAGACCTTTCCTGACTTTCTTGATTGCGTATAGCCTAGTTGAGTTGTTTCTTTGTAAAAGACTCGGGATGAAAGTGCAACAGTAGCTAACGTTAGCTGCCACTGTCAGACCCATTCAGTACACTAACGTTACTTGACAATATGAAAGGTCATTTTTATTATGCTGAAAGTGTGGCAACATAGCTCATTTATAATATTCTGTCTAGTTCAGTATACGTTAGCGTTATCATCCATCAAATTTAGCTATGCTGACATCTCTGAGGCTCTCGGTGAAAGATGGACAAACAGCGATTGATAAAGCTAGCTAGCTGGGTAACGGCGTCATATCATATAAACGCAGTCAATGTATCGTGCAATGAGAATGGTTGTTGTTGTCTCAATACACAGTTATATTTCCTTATGCACAATCAACAGTAGTTCAGTAATTCCTAGTCATTTATTGGTAATAGTTCAGTTCAGAATATATATAGTTGACATTTCTGACACTGAATAAACTATTTAAGTATCAATTTAACAGTTTATTATTGCCTAGAAGCAAGTTTTAAAGTATAAGTGTAACCTTTTTCTTACTTGTCTTCCAAATGTGACCCTCTTCTTTGAGCATGCATCCCCTTCTGACCCTGCTTTAAAAAGTGCATGCAATTATTTTTTTTCTACCTCTTATCAGCAAGGAAATTCATAAGACCCTTCCCTCTGTCCGTGGCCTGACGACAAATGGCAGAGCTCATCTCTCATCCTCGTTAACCAAGTGGCTAGTCTTCTTAATGAGCACTATTAAAGGTAAAGTGTCATTACCGCAGCACTCTGTCTATTCATTACAACCATCAATGTCCATTGATGTCTGTCTTCATCTAATCATAGAACTCTATTGCGAGCACTTGTCTTCATCTATAACCTCCCCCTCACATTACACCAGATTAATGTCAAATTTCCTTCTTTTTGCCACATTCACTTTTGCTATTGTGTCCCCCTGCTCATAAAGCATCACAACTGTCAGCCGACGGAGAGACACAGTTCACTTAAAGTTCTGATGTAACTCTTGTGTGAGTGTGAGAACTGCCTTAAAAACTCATTGAAGTTTACTGAAAAACACTCACCTGTTATCAAATCAATGCATACAAATGGGTTTGTCAATTTCAACTTACAGTTGTTGTCTTGATATCTACTTCAGAACTTGAAATCTTTGAGGTAGTTACTTGTGGGAAATTGTGAGCACCCATGGAGAGATTATACTTTGGGGTAACCATATCAGAGGATTGGGCTATTGTCCAAAGATACTGTATATAGGAAAAAGTCAAAGTAGTAAATACTCTATTTAACTTTCTTGGTGTCCGGACAGTCCACTGTCGGTTTTGACTCTCGTCTCATGTAGTGACATTAAAGTGTTTCATTTTGCGCCACCTTTTAAACTCCTCCCAGCCGACCCAATTGGCTCCTAATAAGTGCACTATAACTTTCAAACTAAGGCTGTTGCAACCAATATAACACATCCCATCCATTAGACTTTCTGACATTGGATGAGTTTCTTGCTATGCTAGAGGCTCTAAGGATGGGAATGACTTTGTTCCGGACGGAAACATCTCAACTATTGGATGGATTTTGTACTGACATCCATGTCCCTAAAGGATGGATCCTACTCACTTTGGTAATCCCCTGACTTTTACCTCACCTCCATCATCAGGTCAAAATTTTACTTTTTACAGTCCAGCAACCAGCAGTAGCAGTTTTAAGATGTGGCACTGACATTTGCTATGTCAAAGTTTCCATCCGGAGTAGTAATACTATTTGTAATTAATTGACTAATGTATTAGCTGCACCATAGCATTACATCATTTAGCTAATGTAATCTTATGGTGCAGTTGACGTGTGATTTGCAGCACAGCTATGTCAGGTAACACTCAAGAAAAAAAATTATGAATTGCCTATGTTCACTACAACAGCCATAATCTGATCTTTTTTCACTGTCTGAATAAATTACACATATTAGAGTTGGAGTTACTTGTTATAAAGAGATCTTGGGTAAGTAGTTTATCTGATAGAAATAAAGGTATGTTCTGTGCTCAAAGTAAAAATTCAATTCACTCCTGACACCCACAGGCACATTTTAGAAGATCTTTGGTTTCCAACATCTGTTTTCTGTTCTCAACTAAAGAAACAAATATGATATGAATATTGTTCATTCAATAATTCAGCTTAATTAATATATAATATATATATATATATATATATATATGCATATATATTTACAAACAACACCTATTCCCTACTGGTTGAGTCAATTAACATTTTTTAATACGGTGGATAAATTTGTTATTTATTTAATATTTCTGGGTGGGATGTGGGTAATTTAATTCATTTGTGTCACCAGAGTTGTAAGTTGAACCTTCTCGTCACACATTTCCTTACCCCTGCAGGGGACTATATAGATAGATAAATATGTGAGTATGAAGAAAACGTAATAATCATTGGTGATGCTCTGGATTTTTGTTGCTGCAGCTCTTCAACCTTAGATACTCATTTGTCCCTCCGTTCCCTCAGCGTCTTATTACATGCATCCCCTAATGAAGCAGGAATGGAATTACTGTTTGTTATATCAGCGGGGGTCTGAGGACTGTCCTGCATAATTGGGAAGTAAGTGGAATAGATATGTGAATGTGAATAAATAAGCCAAATGTAATTAATGAGGACCAATGATTCGACCGGTGATAATTAAATCTGCTGTGTTTTTCAATTTGCATGATTAAGATGCTAGTTAACGTTATGTTGTACCCACACGTTACAGGTTGTTCATTCTCAAAATGTCAACATATCAGAATTCTCAACACTGCACTTAATTATCTTCAGGAGCTTTAAAAACTATCAGCTAAATCAATTAACTTTAATCTGCAACCAATTAAAGTCTGACTTTTAGGAATGCTAATGCCTCACATGCTGTACTTATATCTTGGCCTGCTCATACACAGACATCACCCAAAATTTCTCAGCAACTTCAAGTGTTTGGGGATTGCTTGTGCACTTTGCATAATGTCTGAACAGGAAGTGTTTAAGCAGGAGGGATATTTTTTTTAATGTTTTCCTCATACTCAACTTGAATTAAGTTTGATTTTATGCTGCGTTTTATGATTCAAAAGAGGTCAGGAGTGATTTGCATATTTTGACATTTTAAACAATTCACAGCAGCTCAAAAAAAAAAGGATTTTAAAAACCTGCCTGAAATCAACCGCGGCGATTTCTGAAGGAGCCGAATGGAAGGAACCAGTCTGGGTACTCAATTGTGCTGTTAATATTATACTGTCAAATGGAGAGGACAGCACTTGACAATGAAGAACAATGAGTATTTCCAAGCCTTTCATGTCCACCAGCCACAGGCATATTGAGTAGAACACTTTTACCGATATGCTATTTTAGTGTTTTATTGACCAAGACAGGGGGATGAGGTGAAGAGAGGGAAGAATAGGAAGAGGAGGGAGACAATAATTTTGGACACAGAGCACCTCCCACCTCCCACACCCCCCCGAATACCTAAACTGCATTGTAACTCACTGATATCGTGACTCTAACCTCTCTTTTGCCCTAATGATTGTGGCAGTAGCCCAAACATTAGTGAGACACGTTTGTGACTGGAGGGAAACTACGCTAGTTTCAATCTCTGGATCGCCTGGGAAATCCAGGGAGCAGTGGTCCCAACGGTTCCTTTAAAGCTGCAATGTGAGATTTTTTTTATTTTATCTTTTTTTTTTAGCAATGAAAAGGCACCAGATGGTCGAGATATATTACACAGTTTCATTCTAAATGTGAAAACTGACAACACCTCCATTGTTTGGAAGTCATTTGTCTTCCAAAACAACCCATGACTCTTTTTCTCATCTGCGGTCTCTATGTCTTAAGGAGTGATTAAGTTAAGGCATTTAAAAACACTTGGTTGGTGACAGATTGTGGTTAAAAGAAACCAGTGCTGACTCTTGGTATATGATGGTGTCTGTGGACACTCACACACTCGGCCTTGCGGCATTAAGACAATGTCAGGCAACTTCCATCTTTGCTTCTGATAGAATGATTAAGTAAAACTGTTTATGTTTGAGCTTCACCAATTAGTTGATTAATAGATTAATTAAGAAGTAATAGATTGACAGAAAATGATGAAGATGATGATTTTTTATTTTTTTTTAGCTTCACGAATGTGAGGCAGCAAGCCTTTGTCTGTTTTATACAGTATGATAGGGTTAGGATTAACCGAAGATGTTTGGGATTCTTGGTTGTTACTGTTTGGTTACTCTTATTCTTTCTGTCTTTCTTTCTTTCTTTCTGAACTATGACAATTTGGACAAAGCAATTAACTGAGAACTAACTGGCAAATTTAAGGTCTCATATAGTTTAAAGGTAGATGTCCATGTCTTCTTTGATTATAAAGCAGCTCTATTTTCTATATTAATACTGTGAAAGTATCAAAGCCTCAGTCCACAGAGAAATGCACACAACCTGTATTCAGAAACTGAGCCTTAAAACCAGCCGTCAGGTCTTCGGTAACTTCTCACAACAAAACAGTCACAGCTCTCAGCCATTAGGACCCCAAGCCCCACCCACCTGGACCCGAGATTCCAACCTTGCAGGCTCAGAGCCTACTCTCTTCTGATTGGCTCTCCAACCTGTTGTTACTAGAGCTCCAGAGAGAAGCCTGAGAGAGGAGATGTAAAACTAAACTGAGATGGTTTTTGGTTCTTAAAACCACAAATATATCTTCTTATGGATCAACACATCAAATAAAACACAGGAGAAGAGGAAAATATGGGACCTTTTTAATGTACAATGAAAATAATTGTTAGTTGCATTCATAATTCATATTGCACTTTTCTCAACAAGGGTTACAAAGTGCTTCAGTGTTACAAAAAACATGTTTGAATACATATTTTAGTGCAGCTGTATGGGACCATGGGCACACTGATGTACAGTGGAGCCAAATGTGCTTCTAGATAATTAGAAGGATTTTAATTCCAATCTAAATTTGAAGTCAGTAGAACAAAGCTAGCACTGGGGTCATATGGATAGTTAGATACCATATGGTAATAAGACGCTGTATAGTTTTAGTTATTGTGCAACATAATTCAGAACTAATTGCAGAAACTGTACCACGTCCTTGTTTAAAAATGCAAATACTACCCAAATCAAGACTCTAGGATCTGAGACAATGGTTGATTTGGTTGAGCTGTCGGAAAAGTAAGATGGGGCCTTACTTGGGAATGTTTCTCAACTGAAAATAATGATGTCTGACTTATATTTCTCAGCTGGGATTCAAATATGATCCGAGGTTCCTGAAATCATTCATATTCACATAACCTCAAGAGGTCAGTTGTCAGGAAAATGTAAACACCCTGTCATTTTTCTCATTGCGGGCATCTTCTCAGAGGGTTAAATATCTCGCAGCATATATTGTGGATGAGCTTGGCCAGTCATGAGCCAATTGTAGCTGTCAAGATGAGGCTAGCACTCACACAGCAGGGGGGGCTCAAAAGCAATGACAGCAATGAAGGACAAGCAAAGCAAACTAAAGACAAAGCATCAAGCTAAAAACATAGTTTACACTTGCTGGTTATCACAGCCTTCAGCTGGGTGCTGTTTCAAGGTAGACTGCTCATCAAGATGAGTGATGCATGTTGACTTGGAAACTTGGCCAAATTAGGGTGCAGGGGCAGCGGTGGTGGTTATTTGTGTCTTTGAGGGTCTTTACACCTGCTTTAACGGGCTCATATGCTACTGAGAATATCCTGGGGTGAATATCCATGAGTGTGAGCAAGCTTGTGCCTTCAATGATTGGTCAGTAAACTAATAAAACACAAGAAAATTAAAATCAAGCAGCAAAATCTCCAGATAGCAACAGTCCCGGTGGTGGTGACTTGTTGTGCGGAGCTTCAGATGTGAAAATCTGTGGCGCACACGGCAGCAGCTCTGTGATTAATACCACTGACAAAGCAGTAACTAATGATCGATTGAGGATGCTTGGGTTCTAAAGACCATTTCCCCTTCACTTACTTTGCCTTTTTCAAAGCCATCTGATATTTTGATCACTGGCGGGGGCCATGTCAGTGGAATTAATCACTAATTTAAAGCTGGAACCTTCTCATTTGCACAAAACTCTGCTCACAGAAGAGATTTTGAACGATTTGATAGTTTCAGATTCTCCTGGTGTCAGTGAAGCTTTCATCCTACCTTTTAAAGAGAGCGCCATGGATAGCAGTGATGCCGACACATCTTTATAACAATATATATTCTTTTATTAAGCATGAATTAGTGCTTTGAAGTTTGACACTTTTGCTGCGTCGTGTTAGGCGGTCCATATGTGTCAGACAGAGCGGGAGCAAGATTAGACTGCTTCTAAAAAAATAATTACACCATGCCAACGGCTTCAGTTACTGTCATGTGCTTTTTGGCTGTTTATTTACTTTAACGTAAAGTGATTTTAAATGAAGCCCCCCCCGAGCAGTCCTATTTATACGTTTAACTCTATGCACACGTACCCAGCGCGCCCAGAGTGTCCGTCAATGAAATCTTCATTCATATCGAGCAAGAGAAACACAGCTCAACATTTACAGGCTGATGTATTATGCAGCAGAAGCTTTTAAAAAAGATGATTGGAGAATTCCCATCTGAAACGCAGCTGCAACATCAAAGCATGAGTGGGAGGAAAATTAAATGGTACAGAAATAAATAATGGTGGACTTGATGTCTTTGCTAATTGGGATCTCTGGCGCTCGGGTCAAAAGGCCTCCACCGGGGCGAAACCTAAGAGGAAGCGCTGTGTTGTGCTAAGGTGGTAAGGTGCAACAACACGCCACACTCTGAGGCAAACTCTTTCACTCTTCAACCAAGACTTGTTATCAGTGAGTGTGCACGCCGTGTGCACATCAAGCTCTGTGGTTGAGCTGGTGGGAGCATGACGTCATCGCCAGAGCAGAGAAAACGCTGAGTGTGTGTTTAACGCTCAAATGAGTTTCGTGAAGAGGTTCTCACAGCTGAGTGAAAAGTCGTGTGTGTGTGTGTGTGTGCGCGCGTGTGTGTGCACTGACCCTCCTCTCTTGATGCACTCATAAAGGCTGCCTCCCCAACCCCCCCAGCCCCACACCCTCTCCTCTCTCCTCCCCCCAAGGCCTGTCTGGCTGCTGCCAAGTAGCCTCACAAACACTAGAGGGCTCTCTCCATGGACAGCAGCATGGGCAACCCCTCTGCTGTCACTCACACACTCTACTGCACTCACACACAAACACTCACATTTGGCCATGCAATGATGAGCATGACCTTTCCGCTGACTGTCTTAATAAGACCTGTGTAACACTCTCCCTGCTCCTTGTATTTTAATAGACTGGGCTTTAGTATTTTATTTTTTCATGCACAGAATTTCCTCCCGTGTAAATCCATGTGTCAAGAATACAAATCAACTACAGCACAGAACAGTGAGCGGAGGGGAGAGGAAACGGAGCACAAGCCTGAATGGATAGAATAGTTCTTTACTTTCCATTGTGCCAGCCACAGGGCCACAGTGTGCGTGTCCATCTGTTCATTGCTTAACCCTATCAAATGACAGTATAAATGAGCAGCCTCGGCTTCGTTTCACTGATCTCCGGGCCTCTTTCATTTCACTAATAACCGAGAGAAGTGAGGGCGAACTCACGCGTCGTTTCCTCAACAAAGAGAAGAGTTAGAACGCGGAGGAAAACACACACACACACACACACACACACACTCACGATCGGAAGACTTCACCTGCACAACAGCCTATGTGATATCTTACAGCTATACGGCAATGTGAGACGATAACCTTTGCGGCGCGTCCGTGCCCGTGCGGAGCGGCGCGCGTTCATTTGTGCGCCTGTTGACCCGGCTCCTCATCAACCCAATGAGCGCCGCGGAGGGGAGGCTCTCTTCGCCACCGCGCATCTCTCCTCCATCTCCTCCTCACTTTTCCAGTCGGCCAGCAAGCCTGTCGGAGCTCTTAACTAACAACCCCCAACACTGTCACTCCGCCTTGACAAACTGCAGGAAGGATTTCTAGCCTCTCGCTTCTCCGCATTTATTTTTGCTCATTTTCCCCCCGCCTCGAACGAAACGTGTTGGACTTTTTTTTTTTTGCGTATTTTTAAGGAAAAAAAATATATAAACGATGAAATGATGCAGCAGCGGAAAGGGATGCAAGTCTTACTAGTAAGTACAGCCCGCCACCATCATATAGCTATAAACCTAACAGGTATTACTGTTGTGCAGTGGTGTTTTGTGGAGGGGTTTAATAGGACTTCCCTTTAATCCATCACGGGGCTAAAGTACATTTTTTTTTCCCCCGGCACATTTGCATGAGCGAGATGACACGGAGAGAAACAGCAAGTCCACGGAGAGGTCTGCAACTTAGACTACCTTCTTTATTCACATTTCACTTGCCTCTGTCGCGCACACATACTGCCGACATATGGTTTATTCTCTGTACATTGGACTGCTCACGCGCTCCGGGTCCACATTTGACGCACCGAGGTGGACTGATGGGAAACATTAGTCTCCTCAAAGGGTAAAAAACTTCAGAAAACACGGAGAGAGAGGGTGAATACAGGTAATCGGGGTATGTGCTGCAGACTATTGCAGAGGTGTAAAAGGCAAGTAGCATGCCTCAAACTTCATGGTTTTCATTCGCGGTTTTATTTGTCTCATCGGGTGACTGTAGAAACTGAGACACGAATTTCTCCCCCGTCTGTGGACTCCTACCTTGGACAGCTCCTCGGCTGCCGGCGCCCGGTTCTCCGCAGAGCCGTCTGGACCGGCTGCTTTCTGGCGGGGAGCTGTCCTACCCCCGTGGTGCTGAAACCGCTTGCTTAGTCACGCACCCCAGTGACTTGATAATACACTAAAAAAGAGGGGGGAAAAAAATCACAAATTCATGTCAGTTATTAATAGGAAAATTCTATATGGGCTGTAATTTTGTATTTTCTCAGGTTTATATTCTCCTTTCAAATATTTTGTTATTAACCTGGACCTTTTAGGTCGGTGCCTGTACTTGGAGAATGTCACAGTAACTCGCATCTCTCCACACTTTATGGTGTTGCAGTTGCCTTCAGGTGGAATACATTACATCTTATTGTCCTTGGAATTGCATTGCTGGAACCATGAATTACTCCACACACCGGCATATGACCACAGTGACATACTGCGTGTAGTAAAAGTTATCAGAACTAACACTGACACTGTGCTGAAAGCAAGCCAGTCTGTGCTGTGATAGCATGTCCACCTGCATCAGTTTGAGCTAAGGACAACTCAAAGCCATCCCTTTGTGTCTGTGCTTTATTTTATTTATTTATTTGTTTATTTATTGCCTCTGGTTTTGCATTCTGGTGAACAATGCAACATCAGTGTGTTGTACAACTGAAAGGACCTAGCTGAGTGAGATGGATGTTAAGGCTTAAACTGATTGTGATTAAAGGGCAAAATTTACATTCGGTTGCATCCTTTCGATCTTATGTCACAGAAGTGTCACTGTGTTGTATTTAATTTGCTTATTTCAATTTGATTTAAAAAAAAAAAACCAAAACATTTATGCCCACGCTTATCAGAAAACAGTGACTCCAATGTAGTATTACACATCTGATCCAATGTTCCAAACCTGCCTCTAAATGCCTTCACAATGATCTCATCAGGAGCACTATGATATCAGTGAGCTGCAGCGCTGTTGACTTTGTGGAGCTCACCTGCAACCAGCCTCTCTATTTAATATTGACACTATTGCACGCATGCATGCACACATGCACCGGATATCTAAGGAATTTGATTGCAGCATAAAAGGATATTTCACCCCAAAATGTATTGTCAAAACATTAATCATAAGGAAACATGTAATTTGCTCACAATCTTTCCAGGATAATCCCCAGAACAACAGCTTAAAGCAACGCAATCTGATGTGGTGGGCTCAGTAACCTCACAATACAGACATACCCGTTTTGTTGTGCAATTGTAGCAGGATAATACAAAAACAAGATTGGCATAAAGGGTCATATCTGCCACAGACAGATCATTAGTGATGATGAAGTGACATCTTGATTTCTTTCTTTTTTCTTTTTTTTTTTTAAATCCTTTTTTATCTTTTTCGCTTGCCTGCGAAGCACATTTTCCCTCCCTCTATCGTTCTGGCTGTCTTGTCTGATTTGTTCAAATGTTTATTTGACTCTACTTTCTTATTCCTACCTCCCCCTTTCCTCCCCAACCTCCCTGACAACTCCTCACAAGACTAAAAGACATCTAACAAACTGTGATTGCTCCCTTATAGGTCTTCCCCTCGGAATAACACCAAATGGATGCTGTGCTGAGCGCCTCAGCCCCTCGCCAACTGCTATGGAGGCATACCATGCAAGTGACCTTTATCACACCATGAATGCAAGCTCTGCCGTTGAAAGAGGACACAAGTAACCTTTTCTTGTTATCTGAGGAGCTGTTGATCTAAAGAAAGTAGGGGGAGACGAGCTGCGGCGAGAGAAGAGTCTTGTAAAAAACAAACAAACAAACAAAACTACACACACAAGGACAGGATGCCAAAGCGGTCCGAGGAGATGCTCATGGATCTGTGGATGTCCTTGCTGCTGGTGTGGATTACTTGTGTTCCCTGCGTGTCTATGTCTCCTATCATAGGCCAGTCCAAAAGTACACAAACTGGTGGGTCCGCAGCAGTGGCGAGCGGTCTTGGCGAAGGACAAAGATTACTGAGCCGCGCCAAGAGAGGATGGGTTTGGAATCAAATGTTTGTGCTGGAGGAATTTTCTGGACCCGATCCAATTCTAGTTGGCAGGGTGAGTGTGCTGTGATTGTCAGCATTATATTAAGCTCGCTTATCATGTGGAAACATTAATTCGGCCATTTGAATGCTCCCTCCATTTTTTTTTCATCCCATGGGCAGTGGGAGGGTTTTGGTTGTCAAGGGGAAGCAGAGATAGGGGGACAAGAGAGAAGGCGGTGGGCGGGGGGGAAGTGTGTGTGTGAGTGTGTGTGTGTGGTGGAGGGGGGGTGTCTCAGAATGCTTTTGGAAATAATTAAACTCCCATCAAATAATGGTGGCAACATTTTTTTTTTTGCTGTTTTGGATGTCCTTGAAAACCAAGACACTGTAGCAGTCACACATATTGTTTTGTTAGTTTTTACCAGTTACTCTCTCCGCACTAAATACAGATGCATGCCCCCCCCCCTTTTTTTTTTTTTCTTTTTTTTTTTTTTAAATCTCCTGTTGTGGCGCACATCCATTTTTTTTTCTCCCGAAATGGCATGATTTACAAATTGTGCATAGCCTGGATAAGAGAGGGCTATTTTAGTTAAGGGTAGTTTCGCGGCTCTGTATCGAACAGAACTGTGGGCTAATCCCGCGGCTTAGGGCCACCTGCTCCCTGGCCAGTGTGGAAGTGTCAGGCAGGTTTCAGCGGAGGGGAAGGTTGCTGGCCAGCCTGGCCAAAGCAGCTTGTTCACAGCTCATTGCTGGGAACTCACCTGGGGAGAGTCAGCCTGGCAGTCACGTTCACCTCCTCCTCCCTCCCCCAGAATATCACCCAGCCACTCTGGCATGGGCTGGAGTGCAGGCCATCAAGCATAATATTTGATCTTGTTCAGTAATAGCTTTTGCAAACAGTGTTTTGGTGCCTAATATTTGATAATTGGTGGGTATGCCTTTCTTGTTCATTGTGGCCATTGTGATACATATTTTGTCAACCCCTCACACATGGCACCCGGCAGCACAAAAGCAAAAAAAAAAAAAAAAAAAAAGATACATTTTCGTGGCATAAGAAAATAAGTCACTTTTAATCCAAGTAAATATTTATAATTTCACTTCCTCTTCGTCCTCTTGTTTTTTTTTTTTTTCTCTCTCCCTATCTCTTTCTCTCTCTATCTCCAGCATTGTCATATGGCTGCATCAATTAAACATTTGCCACCATGCGGGATTTGCACCTGTGTTTTCTAAATACCATACGAACACAAAAATGCTGTTAAGTGATGCATTAATTTTTCAGGCGAGTCAATTAGGCAGCCTCTGCTGGATTCGACAATGACTGCTCATCAGAATGCTGAAACAAACAAACACTCATCGGGGCCACAGTGACCATCCGTCGCGAGCTTGGAAGCTGAAGGTTGGATTGCAGCTGTGAGACACTGAGCATCAAAGATTTGACAGATCAGCCGGCAAACTGTTGTATATTTATAGGTATTTCACCTGAAAATGTTTCCTTAAAAAAAAAAAAGGCCAAAGCTGCACAGACATAAGGTAACAGAAGATGCTGATAACAAGAGTTTCGGTTCATAATTCCAAAAACTCACACTCGCTGCGCTGTGTGCCTCTGGCCTGAGTGTGAAATGTTCTGCAGATTCTTGTTCTGCAACAGAGGATTTGGTGGCGGAGAAACAGGCTGTTCCCCAGTCATGAAGGATGCTTTCCCTTCAAGGTCTCGGCTAATGTTTTGCAACAAACTTGACTCTAGGATAGGTTACTCATAGGTATAAGCATTTTTTATGTTGAAGGACAGTGCGGGGATTGGGCACGAGATGGGGGGGGGGGGGGGGGGGGGCAGCTCTGGGGCGAAGAAGAAGAAGAAGAACGTGGCTTGCCTTTTTGCGAGGCGATGATGATGGGTTGCGTTCACTGCAAGGTTAAGTGCTCATGAGTATGCCTGGCAGAGCTAAGATAAGTCCTATGTTAAACCGAGATGGCACTGTATTGGTTTAAGAGTATAAATCTCTCTCCCCCCTCTCTCAGTACCTCTGTCTCCTTTTTCTTCCCCTTTCTCTGTGTTTCTCACACTTAATTAAAGAATGAATCAAATGGGTGGGAGGTGTGATTCGAATGGGTCATACAACTCTGCGTGTATTTTGCACAATTTCCTCGGCTGTATGTGTGAGGCTGCCGGTGTCTGTGGTTGTGGGCTGATCGTCAAGGAAGTCCAGGCAAAGATTGGACTCTTTCCATCCCATAGTGTGCGTGACTGTTTTTTTTTTTTTTTTTTTTATTGCTGGTGCACTCTGAGGCTTAATTATACACGCATCCCCAATCTTTGTCAGCGGCCGGGCTCCCCTCAACTACCCCAACGTTCGGACTGAGAGTGAGTGTTTGTAAGAGGGACGGGGAGAGATTGTGCCATCGATTTTTTTACGGCGTGTCATTCTCTGTGTTCTCCCTCAACAGACACTATTAGCATAAACACGAGGGGAATGGGGGGGGGGGGTGCAGAGGTGTGGAAGAGTGGAAGAGTGAGAAGGACGGCCATGAGGTGTGACAGCATCCTTCCCTTTTTTTTTTTTTTGCTGTTCTTCTTCAGCGCGTCGTTTCGTGACATTGTGATTCACTGTGCGGCGTGTTCGTCAGCCTCCATCAGTCTCATTGGCGTCGGAGAGGCAGACATGCAGTACCTGTTAAAGTGAAGCAGGGGAGACAGCTGTGAAAGCTTGTTGCTCGGCTGTAGCTTAAAACGAACACGGTGTTGGAAGGGATTTCAGGATTACTCATCATGAGCCGGGGACAGTTCAGAAATAACCCGTCATTAAGAATAGAAATAGGCAAATGGGGTGTGAAGGTAGATAGGCTTGAACATATCGCTATCATGGACTGATCCAGGGGACGCACGTTTGCTCGTTGTTGACGGCGAGTGGGAGATACCACTTGAGTGAGTAAAGACTCTCATGCGGACCACTGGAAGGCAAGGAGAGGGTAATTTTAGGCAAAGCAGCTCTTGATTTACCATTGCACAACTATAATGGAAAAGTGCAGCCTGGGTTTTAAAACAAAATGTTCTGTGGTACACAAGGTGGATGTAATCTTCACTCTGGCACGAGGCCTACCCAAACATTCAGCCAAAGTTTGCCCCTTCAATTAAAGCTATTTCAATTATTCACACACACACACACACACACACACACACAAAAAAGCAACTCATTTACATCAGGCTATTAAAGGCAAAACAACTAAAGACAAACAGCTAACAAATTACTGTGTTTACACCAAAGCAAAGGCAGAATGTGTTTTCTTTGTAGCGCAGGGCAGATTGATGGCGGTTAGCGCCGGGAATATCTCACAGCCTCGGACGTAACTTTTCCAGACTCCTTTACTTTCCTCCTGATCATTTAGCATGTGGTGTGTGTGTGTGTGTGTGTGTGTGTGTGTGTGTGTGTGTCTGTGTGTGTGTGTAGGTGTGTAAGTGTGTGTGTGAGGATTAATAACGATGGATTCACGTCTGTGGAATTGTAGTGCAGATGAGGTAAATTGACTGATCCCTCATCCCATTGTCCAACACTTTTATCTGCCACAGCATTGTATGTGTTTTTCCACAAAGAGAATTGATAATCAACCATTAATATTCATCAATTCAGGCTGAGCTGCAAGATTGCAAGGACTGACAGCGATACAGAAAGAAAAAAAGGCTTTGATTATCGATTCAGCAAAGACAACGGATATGTCCTTAGGAAAAAAAAATATATATCTTTGTCTTTCTTCATGTATATTCTGGGGGAAGGAAGCACAAGCTTCATTCTTCCAAACAAGCTGTTTGACAGGATCCCCAACAAGAAGGGCCACTGTGGTATCAGATTGCTGGTGAAATATAAGTCTGCAGGGGGCTTTTCTACAAGCAGAAGTGATTTTCAGTAACCTAAGTGATGCCCCCCCCCTCCCCAAAAGAATTGAAGACCTTTTTCTAGTACTGACTTGTTTGAATTGGTTCAATCCTTCATTCTTGTTTTCCCCTATACAGGTGCATTCAGGTGCAGCTGATAAGAGGTCACAGCTTACATTCGGATAAAGCAGTTGCCCCGAGTATGTATGTATTCATTTACTGAATGGTGTACAATAATGGTGATAAAGTGAAATTATTATGGCTCGCTAGGTTATACGTTGAAGTCGAAGTTTTTCTTTTTTTTGGGTGTGCGTGTGTTTACCACCGTGATGTGGGCCTGAGTATACCATCTTTATCTGGGATAGTTTTCCGAATTCAATCCAGACCTTTTTGTTGCTTTTGTTGCTTTCTGCACTTTGGGCCGCTAGTACAAGATGTGGGACATCAGTCTATAAATACTGATGCGAGCCTCTTCTGCTCGACTGGATTGCCTTTCTCTGTCTCTGTCCCCCCCCGCCCCCCACACCTCCACCTCTCTCTCCCTCTCTCTCTCTCCCTCTCTCTCTGTGATGGGGTGATTATGGAGAGAGTGACTCTTGAGCCCAAGTAAGCTTGCCTCCAGGGCTGATGGGGTGTGGTACAATGACATTGTTAAAATTTCTCCAAGTGTTTAGCTTTGGCGATGCAAGGCAGCGAGGCAAAGCTAAGGCGAGATTGAGTCCTGAATGCAGCCGCCGGAGCAGCCTGAGACTCCCTGGTCCTGCAAGGGGGGGGGGGGGGGGGGGCTACTGTTGCTGGTTTACAACAGATCAAAGGTTGAGCCCCCCCTTCTTGACTGAGTTGTGCCAACGTAGCCTCTGATTAGCGAGGATCCCCCAACTTAATCTGCATATACTCGGGGCTCCAGCAATTGAGCGGATATAAGACTCAGCCTTTGACTGATGGATGAGGAGTGGGAGTTAATGAGAATATTAGCCGAATTATTGCCAGTGATTGATAGCCATTATGACACAAAAATTATAAGCATTGGCTCAGATATAATAAATTCTCCAATACAGCCCAAATTAGGCACAGGTTCCAGAGCTGTAGTGAGAGGGTTGAATCAAAAAGCTGTCATTAAATTCAGGCAAGGAAAGCCCATCAATGTTTGCTGGACTTAATTTCATTCCATTTGGTTTCTCACACCCACAGCAGCTCCTGGAATGCAGCGCTGTGATCTCTCTTCAGGCAGCACCACAAAGATCCATATTGAGCTGCAGTCTAGCAGCAGCTCCTCTGTCTCTCAGCCCTTAGATCTCCATTCCCTCCTCTTGTGTAATTTAGAAAGAAAGAAAAAAAACATGCTAACATCCCTCTGTCCTCCGCTTCTTCCTGCCTTCCCCTGCCCCTGTTACTGCGCTCCTCTCTTTCCCCAAGGCTCACCTGTACAGTATATCACTAATGCCGGCAGGGCCATTATATCAATGGGCCATGGTCACAGTCTTCCTCTTCCTTTCCAATCTCTTCCTCTGTCTCTCCCTCCTGGTCTGTAATAAAACACTGGGCCCAGCGGTGGCTCTGATAGAGCTGTGGGATCGCATTAGTGCTGCCCTCGAAGAGCTTGACAGGTTGTCTATGGCTTTGTGTTGTCGCCCTGGTTCCCATTAACAAGCTGCGTATGTCTATGTCCGGGTATGTGTGTGTGTGTGTGTGTCATACACTAGTCCATCCAGGAGTGTTATAGACCGGAATGAGATGAGCAGACACAGGCTTGGATGGAGCACATTTAGACATGAGGGTTATGTGTGCAACAGTAAACACAGTGTGTCCAGGAAGCTTTATAGCTGCTGTATCTTTGCAAACATTTGCAGAGGTGTCAGAGTTGGATATATTTGTGAATTATTTCTCACTATATGTGTTTTAAGCTGAAATTGCAGCCTGAAATCTGCGGTATTTCAAATTTACAGGTGACCTCATACTGCTGGCATTATTACTTTTCCAGCAAATGTATTGCCATTGCTTGTATCTTAAATGTTATTGCCAAGTGATTTTGTTTTTACCAGCCTTTCAGTGATAATTTAATAGAGCTACTGTCATGTCTACTGACAGTTTGCCATTGGCAGATGTGTCATTTTTTTTTTTTTTGAAAAAAAAAAACCCAGCACTCATTCTGTTTCCCTCTTTATGTCTTTCTAAACACACCCACGTGTAACAACCATGGAGCATACACAGCTCACAATGTCCTGTCTCCTCTCTCCCTCTCACATGCACCTCGAAAACCGCTGTGCATTAAATCAAATGCTCTATTTTCATAAGGGAGTTGAAATCATTTTGCAGTTCAATGTTCAGTGTCTCACAAGGAGACGCATGACGCATCTTGTCCGTGATCCGGTGGAAGCTCTCTTGTGTACATGCATCAGCTGCAATAAGAATTTAACAGGAAAGCACATCCATTCACGCGACTTCGGAGTCCCCTCAGCAAAATAACAAGCTCGCCGCTGTCGCTCACATCTGCGGCTCAAAATCATTAAGTCCATGTTGTACAGTGAGCGGCTCACGTGGGGGCCACGTTCCTGAGCTTCGGCATCAGTGCTAATTCATGGCAAATGGCCCTTTTGTGGTTTCACCTTGAACCGTGTCACAGCGATTAGCTCCCTCCCATGTCAGTGTTTGTCAGTCAATGGTGTCAAACTCTTGGAGTGGAAATCCAGAAAAGCCTCCGCCTCTCATTAAGTCGAACTCTACTCCCACCCACCCACCCCGTCCTTTAACTGCTTCCCCCCCTCTCCTCTCATCTCCTCTGCCTCCCTCACACTCCCTGGCTCACCGGGCTTGGCCTGGGCTGGCTGTGCGGAGGTGGAGCGCTTAGCAGGCTAAATCATCTGGCACTCTGCCTTGAACTTTGCTCTAACTAATTTATAGGAATTAAAGCGGTTCACCTCAAATGCTTGGCTTGGGCGAAGCTTTGGCTAAATTAGTCTGGATTCTTTTTCAAAATAAGGGAATTTTCTTTGTTTGGATTAGATCGTTCTCAAAGCGTCAAGAGATGAATTTGCAATTTAACAAACTTAAACCTCTTGGCTTTTCTGTTGTGCTGACATTTAAATGATGTTTATTTCTCAGACAAGACACAGGCTCGTGTGTAATCATATCTTAAACAGGCAGCGATACACAGCTAAATTAAGGCAACATTAAAAGAGCCTGATGTTGGACATTCTGCTTACTTATGAATCCGGACTGTGTTTTCCAGCCAAAACACTGGCCAAGCATCAGTAGCAGTAAATGAGGTTACAATTATTCAAATCTGATTATTCAAATCAAAAGATTATGATTATCTGAAACCTGCTAATTGGCCCTTGCCTCTGACATAGTGGTTGTGGGCACAAGCCACGGCAGCGGCAGCGGCGGCAGCAGCAGCGGCAGCAGCTAAAGATTCCTGCTCTCTGTGCCAGTGTGCTCTTGTGGGCTCGATGTTTGGCTCAACTCCCCAGGCAGCTCCTCTCCTATGGATAGAGCCCAGCGTATGTGAAATGCCGCAGGCGGCTGCAGGCGGCTTATCCCTGCGCCTCTGCTCCCATACACGTCCCATCAGCCAAACTGGGACTGCCGGAGTAATCTTGTTAAGAATGGATGTTGTTATTATGCGGCTGGATGTGCATTTGGCTTCATGGTTAGCTTGAGAGCACACGTGGGCTGGAGCGGGAGAGACAATGGGGTGGGAGTTTTGGATCCGGGGGGGAAGGGGGGGGAGTTGCGGAGAGGGAGTTTGGAGGGGGTGTGTGCCTATTTCTGGCACTTAAAAGATGGCAGTCCTCAATCCTCTTCCTCTGCCTCCTTACTTTCCCTTCTCACTCCTTCCCTCCGTCCTCCCCACCTTTCTCGCCCATCTCATACAACATAATAACAACAAAGCGGCCTCCGTAAGCAGTGGATGTGACATTTACTTGAAGCTCGTGTCTTCACCTATAACAGGTATTAAAGATAATGATTATCATCCCTGCCGGGTGGAAGGCAGAGGGTTGCTCACCTCAATCATTGAGTTGACAATAAAAAATGAAAAAAAAAAACACAGACACATAAGAAGAAGAAGAATCAATGGCTCTGTCCAATGCTCCCTCTGCTCTCTCAATGCTAGCACTCCTAACTGTGGTATCTGGGTGCCAACAGACTGTGGCTTTGACCTTTCTCACAAATGAATTATTTCGGTTTAATGATCCTTTCTGCAGGAAGAACAAAAAGATAGCTGAAATAATAGCCAAGGGAGGAGAGGAGGGATGTAAAAAGGGCAGCACCCGCACACACTCCATACCTTATCCTCCCACCTTACTCGCACTTCTACCTGTGAAGACACCTGTATCTCTCTAATAATGCTAATAAACCTTGTGTTTGTGTCTCCAAGGTGCATGTGATACATCTAGCCCGAGCTTTACAAATGAATGACTTCAAGCAAAAAGTAAATAAATAAAAATAACCCTGGATGTAACAAGCAGGTGGTGATGGGAGAAACACACACACACACACACACACACACACACACACACACACACACATACACACACACACACACACACACACACGCATACACACACACTCACACACACACACACACACACACACACACACATACACACACACACACACACACACACCTCTTTGTGTATGTGAAAGTGACACTTTCTTCTTTACACCACCAATGTTTGATTAATTCTTCTTTTTTCTCTCCCCCTGTCGGATCAGAAAGGAGGGTGGGATGTGGAGGGGGAAGGATGGGGTAGATGCATGAAAAATTCAAAACGTTATAATATAAAATCCAGATGAATCATGAATGCTTAATGGGAATCAGGGCCGAGCGTGCAGGATGTTGAAATTGTTCTCAAAGAATCCTGGTGTATGCGCCTTGTCTGTCTGCGCCACGTGCACAATGAGGGACACGGCGTGTTACGTCGCCGCTCTCAGCTGCTCTCTCCTCTTTCGATGGCGACGAAATGAGGTGCTCAGGGAGACTGAATAGAGGATGCCAGAAACATGTGAAAAGCTTTTAGGGGGCTAGAGGCCGTCTGTTATCGAAGTCTGGCTAATTGCCTTTATCCTAGCCCCAACTGCTTGTTGTTCTGCTTGTGGATTGGACATGCACCAGTGGTCTATCTGATGAAATATTAACAAATCTTTGCTAACACCCGGTCTTCTTTATTGTGTTTTAATGAAATGCAGAGTTTCAAGAAAAACTTCTGCTATTATGAATAATAGAAGATCCAATTAGTGGAACATCATCACAGATGAGTTTGATGAAAGGCTGGACTGGTGTAATGTCGGAGGAGAGTGAACATTTAGTTATCAAAGTATTTGAATGTAGCAGCGTTGTGAAGGTTGATTGCTTTTAAGGCTTGATGGTAATGTCCAGAAGATTAAACCCTGTGCAACACTTTTATTAAAAATTACAAAGATCTGAGCTTTAGCAGAATCCAAAGTCAAAATGAAGCTCTTTTCACTTTTGTGAAAAGGAAATATATATCATGATCATACTGAAGTTATTCTGCAATTTTTATTTTATTTTTCATTTATTTATTTATTTATTTTATTTTTTTTTCATTTCAGGATGAAACCATTTTTATACATATTTGTGGAAATAGCCACTAAGGCAGCAGTTGAGTGATATTTGAGAGCCAGTATTTCTAGGAGACTTGGCCCCTCTGACTGGAGAACGTCATACAAGATGAGTTTCCACCTTTTTTCAACGAACACACAGCTTCTGTTATGTGCTATTAACAATTTAAGCTGCCTGTGCCTTACAACATTAAACATTTGGAAAGACCCAGCATATGCTGAGGTGTGTATTCGGCTCAGGAAGAGGAAGTCTGCTTCGCTGTCTTTGTAAAGGCAACCATGGCCGTCAAGTGACAATCACCAACACCTGCTCCCAGAGAGAAACCACACATGTTCTCTTCTTGGTCATTCATCAAACTAAAAAATAAACACTGAAGACAAACTGATTACTTGGGGGAAAAAAATTGAATATGAATATTTAAAAGCGTTACAATAATGTATGAACACATGAGACTGTCATAAAAACAGCCATCCATTTCATCTATGCTTATCCTGTTCAGGGTCACAGGGGGCTTGGAGCCTGTCCCAGTATGCATTGGGCAGAGAGGCAGGGTACGCCCTCACAGGCTGCCAATCTATCACAGGGCTAACACGCATACAGACCAACACATTCACACTCACATTCACACCTACAGGCAATTTAGAGTTTCCAGTTCACCTAACCTGCATGTCTGTGGGCAGAAAACCGGAGTAGACTCAGCGAGATCATGCAAAACCCCCACAGTACCATTTATAAATATTATTCTTGGTTATTTTTTTTTGGCAATATTTTTTTTTTTTTTTAAAAAGCATAAAAGCTGCTTAATAAGAGTTCAAATAAAAATAAAAGCTTGATTTATTAGTCGTTTTTAAGTGAGCATAATTAAGAATCATCTGAGTAAAGCATTGAAGTGAATATCCAAAGATAAAACATTGTCGACGATATTATCCTTTGAGGAAATTCTCTTTAAATACTGAAAAGTGAAAACAAGAAGTGTAAAGATACTTTCAATTCCACAAAAACAAGGCGCTGTGTCTTGGAGGGAAACCCCCACCGGGTCTCATGAGATGACTCTCTTCGCCTCTAAGAGGAGGAACACTGCCAAATGGCACAGTGCCCTTTTATGTTACTTTCTGTGCTTTATCTGCATCATGAAGCCCGCGTCGCTGCTGTTAGCTCATGAAGACGAGGAGCAGCTGTGGTGAGGCAGCAATATTTTAATGGCTCCACAGATCTTTGAATGGTTTGTCATCGGGGGAAAACGACCTGGGCCAACCCCAAAACCATTGTAGCCTCCATCTGGATGAAAGCAGTCACACAGGTCCTCATTTCCCTCCGTCTCAATCTGTGCAGCACTCCCAGTGTTTACAGAAGCCGGCGCCCGCTTGAATCACCACTTGCCAAGATGTGGCATGTTTATCAGTGTCTCTCTCCGCACACAGTAACACGCCGGCGCATAAACACAGATGCACATGCAAACACAAACACACGTTGTCTATGTGTCTCGTTGAGTGGCCAGATAAGAAAACATGACATTATCTTTTTAGTGTGTCTGCGTACCTGTGCATGCACGTACACACGCGCGTTTCTGCTAGTGCATGTGTGTGCACATTGTGTGTGTGTGTGTGTGTGTGTGTGTGTGTGTGTGTGTGTGTGTGTGTGTGTGTGTGTGTGCAGTCAAAAATGCTAATGTCATATCTGTCTTGATGACCTTTTCTTCTTTGTTGATGCCCGGTGTTTTTATAAATACCATGCTGATATCCTGGGATGTGTAATTACCGCACCAAAGCAACACGCTACCTCTTTATTAGTTTTCTGACAATGGCTTTCCTCGTCACCGCTGAGTGCTGTGTGTATGTGTGTGTGTTTTAGTGTGTGTGAGGCTCTTCTGTTGTCCTGTTTACACAGCTGAATCTTAGTCCTCATGCTGCTGCTCACACACACACGCACACACACATCTGATAAAGACAATGGATTGAGTGTGTGATGTTGCTTCTATTTATATGTGAGTTTAGCTCAACAGTAGTTATAATAACCATCATATCCCATTTCTCATCCAGTTATTCATCCACCGGAGCTTCTTAGAAATGATCTCTAGGGGTTCATAAATGGATCATATCCAGTCCAACACATTGATGAAATTAGGATGGAGGGATTTACCCGAGCAGATACCTGAGTGCGCTGTATTACTTCAACAAATACCACATCAGATCCAGGCAGCATTCAGATCAGATGTCTTGAGCAGGATTTCTGCACACAATATGTGTGTGCTAACATTTACAATGCAAAAATAGGAGCGGGATTCCTGCCTTTGTTGCATCACTGGTGCGGAGGGAGAATGCATGTCAAAAAGGTCTCTGTGCATACGTAATTGGATTGTGCTCTGCACAGACTCGGCGTTTGTCGATAAGGATCACACTCCCCAGGTTCGACTCCGGGGATTAGGGCAGAGGCCGTTTGATCTCCATGGTTTTGCATAAAAATCACAAGTCTCCTGAATCCTGTAGCAAAGGAGCTGAGTTAGCTAATTGGGAGGTGCTGCCGCATGCATGGACTTACACTGTAGCTTCATGTAGTGTCCTCAAGATGCCTTTGACAACGCTGCAATTACAGTAAAGTCAGAGTGCTTTGTTAATGATGCTTTCAGAGCGGAGGAGAGGGAGCGGGATGGGGGGGGGGGGGGGTCATGGAGCAATTGATGCACTATAACCATGCTTTCTATACACACACACACTCAATACTGTGTGCATGTGAGAGCAAATAGCATCTTATCCCAATCACAGCAGGCAATCAGACAAGAAACTAAACTTATCCATCATCAAATAGGAGCCGTGGTTAGCCTCAGCATATGAAAGTGTATCTTGAAACACTCTGGAGCTGCATTCAGGGTCCCCTGCGTCCACATCGGATCCTCACGCGCCTAAGCAGCCAACGCAGCAAAAGGAGAAAGGGGTGTGCCAGTTACGGAACATAATTGCTACTAATGACCATTAGGAGTTTGGTTTTCATCCTCCAGGGGCTGTAGAAAAGGCCTTTCGTCTTATCAGTTGATTAGAAGCAAATAGACGGGGCCGGATCCTGCATATTAAGTAAACAGGGGGCTAAAATGGTGTTACTCTATCAGGGGAAAGCCTAATGGAGTGGCGGGCAGCTCATCCTCTGCTAATGCCCGAGCTGCAACAAATGGACAACTGCTCACAAACCTCCGCTCCACTTGTCAAATATTGGTAGCATTTTTTTTTTTCCACTTCCACCAGCTGGAAAACAAAAACAACAAAAAAGATTGTTGCATCACTCTGGACCTTTGGTTTATTTTCCTGCCCCTGTTCAGAGCAGGACAATAATAAGTGTCTTTACTACAGAGCAGCACAAAGGTCTACAGAATTCCGCTGTAGACCTTTGTGCTGCTCTGTAGTAAAGACACTTGTGCTTCTCCAGCAGCAGTGCTGGTATCCAACTGTCAGCGATGGCAGCAAAGTTGTTTTTTTCCTCTCCGTGGATTCATTTGCATTATGCAAATGAACAATTGATATGGATCTTCTCCCCTCCGATGAACATTTTGCACAGCAATTTGCCAAGCAAGTAATTACTTATTGACAGAATGATATTACACAGGAAATGGCTGCATAAAATGGCAAACCCATCTCATTGAAATGGTGGCAAAAAAAAAAAAAAATAATATGAATAACAATAATAAAATTAGAAATCATCAGTTAAATGGACATGAGTTATGGGGGCTCGCAGTGATCGCGGCTGTTCTCACTGCGCTCTCTTTACCACCACCTGTGGTTGCACTCTGGGCTCGTGGCTTTGCATTTTAATTAATTCCAAACATTATTAAGAACCCAAATTCACTGTCTCACTCCACTGCACTACGCAATGTAGTTGAGCTGCAGGAATATCAGCAATTATCCATATTGTGATGGAATATTTATGCTGTGTTTGTGTAACCTGCATGTCACATCGTATCGTGACGAGTGATAAAGCCTTTTTCTTTTTTTTTTTCTTTTTTTTAAACTGGAGAGTTGAAAAATGTTTTGGAGGCAACGTAATTTCTCAAATAGTTTTTTCACATGAATCAATCAGCGGCACTTACAGGGTATGCAAAAGTGAAAATGTGACTTTTCAACATTTATTTAGCTGGACATCATGTTTTAGTTACAGTACACCAGTTTGTTTCAACACAAGATTCACTCTGTTGAATTATGAATCAAAGGCTGGATTCAAAAACAGTGTAACTGCATTTTTTTTTTTTTTTAAGCCAGTTTTCAGCACAGTGCTGTTTAAAGTCTAAGGCAACATCAAAGCGACCAAAAACATGCAGCACGTCAACACTTTGACCTCTAGTAACCTTGAGGAGAAAAAAGAAAGAAGAAAAAGTTACTCAAGTCAATAAAGCAATTAATATCACTGGAGCGGGATCTGTGGACAGTGGCAGAGAGATTAGAATTCTTTTTAAAGCAACTGATTCGTAGTGATTTATCTCATGGTTACATTTCCTTTTTGTCTGTTTCCACCTTAATTGCAGAAAATAAATTATTTCCCAGCTCGTTGATGTTGGTGTGTTTGCGTCAGCCCCATTCCAGCTCTAATATCGAGCGTCCCGAGAGATTGGCACCTGGAGGAAAGCAGAAAAGGGAAAAAGAAAAAAAAAAAAAAAGAGCCAGTGTGCAGCTGCATTTTCTTTCTCAGTAATCGAATCCCTCAAAAGGGGTCCATTTTTCTTCATCTCCCCAGGTCCACAGGACCTTTAAACAGAGCAAGGCACCAAAAGAAGGCGCCATAGAACACAATTATAATTCCAATATAGTCTTGTAAAGAAAATGTAAACAGATAGCCAGGCTGCAAAGCTGCCCCCATTTTCCCAGAAGACTGGTAATAAAGTAGAAAAGATGTAATACTGGAAGAGGCTTTTTACCCCCTGTCCTTTTCTCACTCCAGAAATTGAAAAGTGTGGCTGTCTGCAGTGACACTGGTAGAAGAAGGGGATGCTCTGAGATTTATGAGAGATTTAAAGGGGGAGACAGTGGAGGGTTAGATTTTTTATTTTTTTTACCAGAGGCATTAATGCTGTTCTCCAAATGAACTCTAATACATGAGTATTGATAAATATAAATGGCGCTGGCAGAGCAGCTCTTTAAGTACAGTAGCTGTGTGTGTTTTGCCACAGGCTAAATTTCAGAGCCCTCTAGACTCTGAGGGGGTGGAGGGGGTTGGGGGCACAAACAAGCAGCTGTCCCCAGAGCAAATTGGTGGCAAATTTTGATTTGTGCTTTCATATGTTGGAGAATCTTGAATTCCTTTAGCGAGACATTTTCATCCCCATCCATAGTTTTCTGGTCTCTTGAATATTCCATTTGTTGTGTGCCGTCATGGGGGTAGTGTATTTTTTTTTTTTATGCCCGATTTATTTCTTCTCCTGTTTATTCTGCAATCATTGGAATGCATGAGAAAACAGCAGTAGGCTGCTTATGATAATTTCCTGACAGTTGTTGCAACTGTCCCAATAATTACTGGTGGTGGAAGCTGTTCTCAGGCACACGCCACAGCTCAAGGGTGTGAGCGCAAAGAAGGACTGGATGTCCTTTTTGTTGCACTCATTCACAGCAGTCGCCGCTCTTCAAATCAGCTGTCATTTATATTCCGTAAACTATTGTAACAGTCATGTGGGGTCAAGAGTGTTCAGTTCGTAAAACAAGCTGCAAGTTTCAACAGCGTTTTATCATAATAACATTCCGTTATTATTAAAGGTCCCATATTGTATAAAGGCAGATGTCCATGTCTTTTTTGATTATAAAGCAGGTCTAGGTTCTATATTAATAATGTGAAAGTATCGAAGTGCTCAGTCCACAGAGAAATGCACACAGCCTGTATTCAGAAACCTTAAAAATTAGCTGTTAGGACTTCTGTAACTTTGTGATGTCACAACAAATCAGTCACTGCTCTCAGCCATGCCCCAAGCCCCGCCCAAATGGACCCATAATCCAATCTTGCAGGATTTGGTTTCTCTGAGTGTTTACCTCAAATCTGCTATATTTTTATTCAATCACTCAGAAAACAGTCAGCCAATCAGAAGAGAGGAGGCTCTGAGCCTCTCTTCTGATTGGCTGACTGTTTGTACACTGAGATGGTTTTTGGTTCTTAAAACCACAAATATATCTTCTTATGGATCAACACTTCAAATAAAACACAGTAAAAGACCTTTAAGCACAAAGGTTTATAATGTGTTAGTGGCGTCTGCTGTTGAGCCATATGGGCCGTGCCTTTACCATTACAGTGGGAATCCAGTCTGGTGGAGTTACTCATTCAGCCCGGGAGAAGAGGCTCCTAGATGACTGTGAGTGGCTGTGCAGTTTCCTGCTAAGTGTAAATCACAGAGGGAAAGAGAAACTCATAGATGTCTGTACTCGTGTGTTCATGCTGTATGAATATGTGTTTGTGTGTGTGTGTGCGTGTGTGTGTGTGTGAATCTCTGGCCAAGAAGCAGTAAGGCCCAGCAGGCCAGGAAGGCATGGAGGAGGGGAGGGAGGGTGTGACAGTTTAGTGTGAGAAGGGGAAATGGCATGGTTCTGCTGAAGCTAGTCATCCGTCTGCTGTGACACCCAGCGTGCATGGAAGATGTCCCCGGGACTCGGCAAGGCAGAGAGGAAGTGTTGTCGTGCAGAGGAGTGGGCGGCGGAGTGAGTGTCATCCTCTCTCTGAGTGTGACTCTGTCTCTGGTCCCCTCGTCCGTCTGTGTTTCTGCCGTACACAGACTTTGTGTCTTCACCTCGCACTCGCTGTCGCTCTCTAAGCGTCCGGTCACACAGACATTTACTTTTTAACCTGTTGTAACACCTTGACACATACTGTTGTGAATGAGAGGACTGAGACATCCAGCTTTTGTGATAGCTGTACTGAAAGAAAGACTCTCAACATTTAAAAGCTCCACACAACGGTCATGTCTTGTGTGTATTTACATGCAGAGGTACAAATCTGCCACCCTCACTGTTTTTTCTCTGCTGTGAAAATACTGCTTCAAATTCAGGGTTGCAGAACACATACTTTTTTATTTTTTTTCTTGTCTAGATGCTGAGTCCAAAACTGCAAGTGTGATTTCTGCCTACCAAGGACTCACAACCCTGTTGACTCTTACACTGCATTACATTAGAAAGGATACAATGTTTGGCATAAACCACCACAGGTATGCGTAAAGGTAAACAAACACAACAGCATTTGTCATGTCATAGAATAGATTTTGAAGGCAGTGTGTTAGTGCGGTGTTAGTCCTTGGGAAGTACAAACAACAACAAAAACAGTGTCTGTGAAGGCCGACCCATCAGCGAGGTGCAGCTGAAAGACTCGTGTTCGGATGATAGTGTTTAACGTTTTTTGTTTTTTTTAAGAGAATAGAAACAGAGAGATGACATGCAACGTTATTTTCACACAATTTGAATTTGAAAGCACACGGAATAATTACGGTATATTTACAGTGCGGACAGGGGAGACAGCGCTTGTGTCAGAGATATTAGAACCATGTTAAAAGAACATTTTCAGCCTTAGCCTTAACTGCTAAATGATATATTCACAGTGACAGTGACAAAACAAAAAAAACATGTAATTTTCAACCAGCTCTAATCATGTTCCCATAATGCTTTAGGTGGTGCTGGCACATCATGGTTACAGTATGCATTGTAATTGTTACAGTATGAGGGATCCTTTTTTTATACATATTTCCAGAGGTGAAAGAACCAATCACCTCCTTTTACTTTGGTAACTATTGTAAAAATACTCAAGTCGAACAAACACCTACAAAAAAAAATATACTTCAATATAATTCTTGAGTAAATGTATTTACCGTAATTACTTTCCACCCTAAGTAGGCAGACCTCTTGGTGCTGGTTCTGTCAGTGTGTGTGAGTGTGTGTGAGACTGATCAGCTTGGTTCACAGGATAAATCAATCAACCCCCCCCCTTACCCCTCCTTCCTCCATTACCAACTCTGGTTATCCGTGGTGTTACCGTCAGCATCAAGTCTCTCGCAGTGGGTGACCCATTTGGGAGAGGGAGAAGGACAAAGAGAGGCAGAGGGGAGACTGAAGGGGGGAGCCAAAGTTGCTGGGATCATAATAGCTCCTTGTTGCCAAGTGTGGTCATGAGCCTCCGGCGCGGAGACCAAGCCTAACCCTCCACACCGTGTGAGTGACAGCATCAAAGTGCATCTGCATACTGAGGGGAATTCTCCCGGCTTTCTGATTTCCTCACAACTAAAATGGGTGCGGGGATGGAAACACATACCGTGTTTTTTGTTTTTTTATTTCTCGTGCGCTCTTTTTCTACTTTCCTCCCGTAAACAACACGAGCACTTCTCTCGTTCGCCTGTTATGTTTGTGTACATTATTTCCCAACCCTTAGGTGGCCCGGAGGAGGAGAGGGAGAATTAAAAACGGGAGAGAAAGAGCCGAGAGATGAAAATGTAGAAAAGACTCCAGGAGAGACGCTGCTGAAAGGAAGACAGGGAGACTGAGGGAGCTGTATTTTCACACTATTACTGTTTTTAGAGCATTTTAGCACCTTCAGTAACTATGCTATGTCAAAAAAAAAAAAAAAAATTGATCTGCTGCTGCATCCAAACATCTTTCTGGAACATGACAGTGTGACCTACAGCAATAGCATCTGACCACCAAATTATAAACACAATTCTACGATGATTTCCCCTGCTTACAGCCATTACAGCAGCTTGTCTTCACTCAGTGCCATTAAACTTCTCCTCTGTGTCTGTTTCTCCGCTATAAATATTTCAAACTCATCAAAAAACATTTTTTATTTTTTTTTCTTGGAGCGGTAGGAAGCAGAAAAACTATCCAGCAGGATAAAATGTATTTGTCAGGTTTATACTTTCTATCTCCATTCCTCTCCCTCCCATTAGCGGATTGGCTACTCAAGTGCTGTTTCCTGTCAAGGGAACTGCAAAACTCTGCATGAGCCAGAATGATGGAAATTACTTTCCTGGCTTCTCTTTGTGGCACTTGTATGAGGCCAGGAGTGTATTTCAAATGTAATTGAGTTTGGTGCGTTCACAAAGGCAAAATGATGTGTTTGTGACCAAAAAAATGATGCACATTATTTTGCTTTTGGATATTACGGCCAGACTTTTAACCTTCCAGTATTCACCTGGATGACATGTGAGTGTTTTTTTTATGTTTGTTTTTATTTCAATGACTCCAAAAGCTGCTCTCTTTGGCTTTGATGTTATTAAATGAAAGGACCTCTGGTTGCAGGACGTATACTGGCACTTGCTCACGGCGTCACCTTCGGGAATTCAATTTCTTTTACTGGCAGCCTAATGACGACTAAGACCTCACCAGGTGAATGCAAAGTTAAACTTTTGTTTGTCACAGGGCTCTAAGATATTATTCCTGAGCCTGTGACGTCCTTTGTTTTTTTGTTTTTTTATTCTGTCCGTGCCAACGGTGCAGGTCAATAGGTTTGGCCACCCGGTTTCTGTGTATGTAAGCATTTTTGCCAGCATCTGGAGCGACTAAATGGATATTGGAAGCTGTTGCTGGAGCCGAAAGAATGTTGGACAATGGTTGAGATTGATGAGTATTTGGGCGCTTTCCCTGTGACCCCACCGCATCTGGCAGGAACAAAGTCAGGCAGGTGTGACAGCCAGCATCCATCTACTACTCAGCTGTAATAGGGAGGGGACATTTGTACAGGGACACACGCGCGCGCACACACACACACACACACGCGCGCAAACACAAACACACAGAAAAACGTACACACACCACAGCCTGTGTTTTCCACACATTTTAGCAAGCAAGGGTGCACACACATATCTGTCACACAAACACACACACATACACACACACACAAACAAGCCGGCAAGGGAGGCAAGTATGCACACATTCATTCAGGCACATACACTCACACTAAGACACACAAACAGACACACACACACACACACACACACTGGCTGCCTTCCTGGCAAGCTTCGCTGTGTGTCTTTCCAGGAAGGAGTCGTTTTGCGATGCTGACTTCCTTCAGATGTCTGCGAGCTCTCATGTCTCATTATGGGAGACAAATGGCAACGCCGTGTCCCGACTTGTTAGCTCCGGACATGACAACCACCGCAACACGGTTTCACTTAACTGCGTCCTCTGTTGGTTGGACATGTGGAACACACAGGGAGCACACACGCTGGGAGCTTACATGCAATCACAGATACATGAGGCTGATTCTGGGTTTCAGTTAAATAATAGAGGCCTCTGAGCAAAGTCCATCAGAAATAAGCTTTCATTACAGAAAATTGTTTATCAAAGTTCCTCTCAACACATGTTTTATTCTCTGTAAAAATACATACTTATAAATAACATGGTTTTCCCACATAAAAAGTGGGAAAAAAATAGAGGGGTTAGAAGCTCATGTACTCTTACTTCCTCAATGAGAAATTCTGAATCAGACCTTGTGCCCCGCCCACCACCTGCTGGCTCCAGGTGGACAGGTGAAAGAGCAGAGAGTATCGAGATGGTTAGAGGAGGAAACATCAGAGAGACTCAGCCACATGTTTGAGCCTCAGTCAGACCCAGGCTCAGACGAGGAGTCTGTTGAGACCGAAATCAGCGGCTAGCAGACGTTTAAGAACGGTTAGCGTAGTTAGCATCTTTTATTTGTTTATGTTTATGTTTGTTAGTTTGTGGCTGACACAGTGTTAGTGGTTGTGCTAATGCAAACTCTCGCTCTCTGTACTGCCAAGGTTTCAGGTTTAACCCCCCCCCCGGTTGACTGCATTGGTTCCTTAGGTTTGTGACGTATGAAACCCTGGCTGTCTGAATCTGTTTTTATTCTGGTTTCTATATTCTATATATATTCTATTCTCTTAATTCTATTTTTTATTCTGTTCCCAGAGTGGAAATATACCATCATAGTTCTGACTGATTATTTCACTCATGATATGTCTTGTATAATATAAGAACATCATATGGACATATTTACAAGGTTAAAAGTTTTCATCAGAGGTGTCTTCAATTTATCTTGTTTAAAAATAATGTTTTCTGTAAATAAGCATTAATAGACAACACTGACCCAGAAGTTTCCTTAAGTATTCTCACATTTTGCCTTTTCTAAGGCTGAGATTTTACCAACACAATCAATTGAATGAATTTCATGTGCAGCTCTTACAACACTGAGAAGTTACATGAGAAAATCACAGCAGCATCCCTGTACTGAAAAAGTGCCCTTGTTACTGTGTTTAATTCACGGAACAACCTGTCAACACTTTGGTAGAAAGTTTTTTTGTTTTTTTTTTTTTTTCTTAATTATGTTTATTACAGTGTTCCTTCATTCCTTCATTTCCAAATCTCAGAGATAGAAAAGCAAATCAAACCAGCGCAAACAGCGTCTGCGTGTAGGAATGCGAATGCAGATATGAGAAAACATCTCATTTATCTATCTCATGTTTTTATTAAGGTTTGGAGATTTAACAATCAATACGTATCCATCCAGCTTGAAATACATGCAGAGCCATGCTGCGCGTCTTAATCAGCTCAGCACAGACAAAAACACAGCAGCTATGACACAGCTACACACACTGAACTCTGGTCAGGAGGGGGTTCTCAGTGTCTCTGAGTGGTTAGTATTCTCAACACATCTTCATAGTCTTTCACTGAACTTACATCTCTAGAAATGCGACATTGTAGGGATTGTCACAGAGAACAATTCCTATTAGTTTTGCATTACATTACAAGCTAAGCTGCTAATACACACAGAAGGGGCCGTGACTCTGAATCATATCCAATCAAAGTAATCGTTCCATCTTTCACTTCTTTACAAAATGTCTGGATACCGATCATGTGCTCACATCAAAACGACTGAATCGTGATATGAATGTGTGTATATGGTAGAAAGAAACTCTATATGTGTCTGGAAAAAGTGCTGTGTGAATGGTTGAATGTGGCTTCCATTGTAAAGCACTTTGAGTGGTAGATAAGACTAGAAAAGCTCTATATAAGTGCAGTCCATTTACCATTTACTGTACTACTTCTGAAAAGCCATTCAACACCTCATTTCGATGTTGCCTCGTTGTTTGGGGGCGTCCCAGGGGTTATTTGGGGTCAAGTCGACAGAATGAACTGATTTTATCTGGAAGAATGAAAGTAGCTTCACTAAAATAGGACTTGGATCAATAAATAATGCAATAAAGTTTCAGTACATGTAATTTCCAAACTCCTCTCAGCCTGCCTGTCATTATCGTAGCAAAGAATTGTGAATGTGGTCCCTGTACTCCAACATTTATATATTATCTACGTTATTTGGCAATTATTTCCTTTCTTTTTTTATTAGTAATTTGAATGAACAAACACTTTTATTCAGTGTTTTTCGTTTTTTCTGATGTACTGTTATTTCTGTGTGTCAATATATAGACTCAAAATAGCAAATCCAAACATCAATATACTGTATTTCAGCTGTGATTCGTGTTATACATACGTTTAACCGCGAAGGCTGCACTCCAGTTCCGAACCATGATGGAAATAACTCAGTCAGACCTACAGTATGTGCTGCTGTGTAAGCAGGATGGTGACATTTAAGGAGCCGGGCCTGAATGCAGTCATGCAGGTTCTCTTTGCAGTAAAAGCATCTCTCAGCCGGGTGGTCTACGCCACCATTGTTAGAGTGTCTTGCTCTGTCAAGCCCCAGGGTACCGACTCCATCCTCCCCCCCCCCACCCCCCCACCCCCCTATGCACTCATCATCACCTCCACCACCGCCACCACCTTCACTGCCACCACTCCCCTCCCTCCATTGGCATGGAAAATCCCCCATGAGCCTTTTCTCTGATGTAAATCACAGGTAGGGGAAATGTGAGCCCGGCTGATGCACCGGCACTGTGCCGTGAAATCTCTGTTGACATTACCGATGGGCGATTCCAGAAAAAGACACAGAGTGAGAGCAGGAGAGGAGGAAAGAGAGTGATAAAGAGGGGAAGGCAGCGAAAGAGAGAGAGATGTGAGGAGACGTGAGCGATTCAGGGAGTCACTTTTTACTTTTTTTTTTTTTTTACTTTTTGACTCACTGTCTTATCTTTGTCTCCAGGTTGATGGACTGAACTTGGTGGGTTGCATGCTTTCATACCCAGCCTCTCATTGAGATTTGGCATTTTTAATGATTTTTTTCTCTCCCCCGCTTTTATAGGCTGACACAGAGAAACTACCTGTTTTTATTGGTCTTAAAAAAACAGCCCCTTTAATTCAGCCGCCGGATCTTACAGGTCTAATACCCCCTAGACCTAACTGGTTTTCTTACTTTTCTGTCGGTAGCCTTTTAACAGACAAAGATTGATTTTTCTTTTTCCAAGCTCAGGCAAGCTTTGTTATGTGATAGCAAGGAGTAGAAAGATGAGGATAACTTGAAAATGAAGTGAAGGTAACAAGGGAATGAGGGAAATGGGTGAGAGGCAATTTCCATGCCCAAAGCACCAAAGGGAAAAGTAAACGACTTTAACTTTAATGTATGAAAATATTTATTTGTACTTCATCTGAGTGTGCCGTTCCATTGTAGGGCTTTGATATCATTTATCTTGCTTTGTGCTATTGGAGTGGTGCAACTGGCTGTAAAGGTTGGCCCTTTTTAGCCAGAGGACGTGATTATGTAAGTGCGAGAGGATATTTGTCTAATGTGGCAGAGGCAGGCTGGGGGAATTTTGTCTCTGAGCGACGTGGTAATGCACTCGATGGTCGACGGCGTGGGGCGAGGGAAGGGATAAAAGGAACATGTCATCGCATAAGACAACAGAGATGACTGTGTCCTCTCCCCTTGTCTACTTTTTCTCTGCTCCTTGTTCCTTTGTTCTCCTTCCCTCTCTCACCTCACCTCTCCCTCCCTCCCTCACCCTCCATCTCCAGGTCTGTGTTCCAGACAGAGTGTGAAACACGTATAGTGGCATCATGACACACAGAAGGAGTGCTTGTGCTTGTAGCAGCCATCCACTCCAAGGTGATCTGACATCTTAAAGCGATGCTTTGCGCAATTGCACATTCACTCAGACAAGCGTGTTGACGTTGCTGCCTAGCCAACGGACCCCTCCTGTCCCCCCTTACCAGTCTGAAGCTGGCTGCCAAGTGCTTCCGCGAAGAGGATGGCTTAATTGTTTCTGCCACAGCCATGCCTCTTCTTCATTTTTCTCTCTTTCCTTCCTAATCCCAGGGACGGGAAAATGGAGCTGTTATTTGCATGTCTAATGATACTCGATATCACAGGCCTCTCAAAGGAGAAGGCACAGATGATTATTAATATAGCCAATGAAGCCCTCATTTATACTGCCTTTTGTTCTTAGGCCTGAGCAAATACTGCTTTCCAATACCTGCCTATTAAAAGCTGCATCCCCATAGAGAGGGACGTTGGCTTTGAATGTGGAGAAACTACAGCAGATACATGCAAAGCCTTTTGTCTGTGTCTCTCTTTGTTAGTTTGGAGGTTGGCAGAAGCTGCTGATGTACAAAAAAGATACTTAGTCAAAATAGTATTGCTGGGGTATTGATCCCACTGCAGGTGAGATCAGTGCTCTTATTCTTAGATGTTTAACACATACAGGTCATGATCCTTTTTTCTCTTCTTTTTTTTTTCTTTCTTTTAGCAGCAATTGCTCTCGCTCTATAAGCTGCTCATCAATCTGATGCTTTAACTACAGCTGTCTTTACATGATGACTGTCTGATCACCTGCATTTGTTGAACATCAACAATTAATATAATAGAACTAGAGCCTGCAGATCTGGACTCAGAAAGGACCCCGCAGTGGAGACTCAGTATAAGACAAAACAAAAGAGGTTAGCCAAAGCCGTCAGAGCCCATTATTCAAGACCCCGTACAGAAAACTCAGTATATACCTGCAGGAATGTTCAACAGCAACAATGCATGCCTTTCCAGCAGTGGCAGTTGACATTGAAACTGGCTAATTTGCAAGGCTTCTCAGGTTGAGAACAATGACTCTGACAGCTGGAACAGGCACTGTGGAGCACATCTGCATTTTTTCTGCAGGAATAAGCCCCAAATAATGGCTCCAACACTGCATGTCTTCCAATTATGGAAATTTGTGCACGTCTCTGTATGCGATATATGAAACACTTCTTGAAATACACTGATTGGAAGAAGAAAGAAAATCAGACTTGATTTTTTGTCCACCTGCAGGTTTGTTCACAGTATTTTTTAATGATCGTTATTAAAGTTTAATTTATCACAGATTCACATTAGGTACGTACTGTACCCTTACATACGGTGCAGTGTGTGCATGAAAATGAAATCTGTTATACTTTCACATTTTGGCAAAAAAAAAAAGTTTCTAAAGGTGCAAAAGTAACTATGTACATTTATACTGCACTTAAGAACAGTTTTGTGGTACTTGTGCTTGAGTTACGTTTTGCCATTTCATGCATTAGATTGAAAAGTAGCAGTGAATACAAACCAATGATCAGCTTATACCAGTGGTTCCCAACCTTTTCCAAATCATGGTCCACTTAATTTGTTTAATTGGATCCCCATTAGCCACTACCAAAGTATCAACCACTCGTCCTGGGGTCCACTCAAGTAAACATTACGAAAGGGAACAAGAAAACAGCCGCAAAAACAGTAAAACTACTATAGTACAATAGTACCACTAAAAACTGTTTTTTTTTTTTTTTTGAAAATCTCAAAAATGTTGGCGACCCACATTTCACCCCGTAACAATACAGAGGCCATGTAGGAAGCTCAATTTTTCGTTTTTGTTTGATGGAGGAGGGATCACTTGGCGATTCACCATCTGTGTCTTAACTGTCTTTCCTTTGAATTCATCCTGTTGCTAAGCAACTATCCATGGATGGAATGTTTTACCGCGCAATCAGACCGAGATAGCTAACAAGTTTACGATGTGATCCGGTGGCGACAACATAAAAGTTCCTATCATTAGCTTATTGGTTTATCACAGTGATAGGCCTTAATACGAACAAAAAGAAAGAAAGAAAAGGAACGATGATAGGAGTTTTTAAGATTGTACAGAATATTGTGGGGGGGCGTGGTAGACTCAACTTTATGTTAAGGCCATCCACAGGGTTATTGTTATTAATGTTCTCTTTGAACCCTTCTCTAGACTTAAAAAAACTGCAACACCATCCCCACAACATGTCAATATAATACATAGAAAAAATAATATATAAAAGTGTTTGCCCTAATTTAAACCGTCATGTCTTAATGGAGCTTTTAATGTGCAGCACCAATCTATCGGGGATCTGAGCATTTCTTCCAGCAATGCTGCTTTCAAGTACTGTAGTAATCATGTTCCCCACGAGCCAGGACTCTCCTGTTCTGCTTTACTTTCCCAGGCATAAGCTCCAACAGCTCGACCATGAAACTCGCCCGTCAGCATGTGTTGCGTGTGACATTTAACAAGATCACAGGATCACATGTCTGACAGACGAGTTTGTGATACTTAACCACGTCAACACTCGTTCAGTCAGTCGGTAAACCTTGAGCAAGGAAGAAAAAAGAAAAAGTGAAAGAAAGATGGTGGGAGGAGGGGAAGGGAGGGGGTGGAGAGGAGTGGAGGGGGAGGGCAGGCGGGGAGTAAAATGTTGAAATATGAATTACAAACCCGAGCAGCACCATCTGGACCGAGAAAACACACATCATAGTGGAGAGCCGGCACACTGAATTAGACTTGCTACGGGATCCATCTGCACCTCGTGAAATCAATCTCATTCCTTGATTTGATTAGGTCAGCCGCACAGAAGAAAGAGAAAACTGTTGTGCTCCTTGATTAAGCTTGTTTTGTTTTGCACCCCACCCCCCTCCCCTCCACAACCACCCACCTTCGGCATGCTGTGTATACCGATGAGTTTCGGGGCCCACAGGTAGGGTAATGACAGTAGTCGAGGTTAATGCTAAAAAATCTCCCTCTATTTAACACGCAGCATGTGCGCCACGGCGCCCGTAGCTGAGCTCATTTACACTTTTCCACGGCTGTCTTCTTATTGTTTACAACATTTCTTTTTTTTTCTCCTTTTTTCTTTTTGTTTGTTTTGCTCAAATCACAGGTTTTTTCTTGCAAAAGGCTTAATTCTGGCTGCGGAGCTCGACATGCAAAGCTGCCATGAATTAGACACATGTTCTACCAGAAGTCTTAATTTATGTTTTTGTTTTTTTTTTTTTTAATTTGTTTTTTGGAGTTGAGGGTTGCACACCAGTGAACAGGCTGAACGTCTGATGCGGTCTTGTTCTAGCAACAACACACAATAGGTCACTCTTGAAGTGGGAGCCGATGTAGCCGACAGCCTGGATGTATTATGCTGAATTGTTTTATTCCCCATTCTTCCTCTGCAGTGACATTGTACCCTCCTATGATTAAAATTGCATCCTCCCATGCATCCGCACTCGCAAACAAAAGGCTTTTCATGGGTGGCTAAATCTAATTGTGTTGCCCTCTTGTACTAAAGGTAGCTGCTTTGACTTATTCTCCAGACGCAATAAATGCGCCGGTGGCTGTGAATGCAACACATGTGCCATTGCTCAAAGTGCAGGGGATGGACACAGCACACATTAGCCCTGATTGACCTTGGTACAAATAGCACACAAATCCAGCACAAATGGTCTTGTTCTTTTGTTTATCTCATTAATTTATGATTGTCCGAGAGGAAAATGAAACAGAATGAAGGCAGAAGGCGAAAGCTTCGCCAATAATTCAGCTCCCTGTGAAATAAAAGAAAGCTGAAAAAAAAATTGCTGTGGAGAGAAGATACAACACTATTGGTCTCCGTGCTGATTGTAATTACTGCACCTTTTCCGAGTGGAGCTGGCTTCAATTACAAACCACCACCTTTGCTTGTATGTGGGTCATGACACCATCTCTTTCCAAGTGTCTGCAGTGATAATAAATGGGAAAACATGCGAGGCACTCTTTCCCCTTTTTGGCCCTTCGTGAATACTATGTCTGACATCTCCCGGGAGCAATATTGATTATTGTTCTCTTGTAACAGATACCCACAAATCCCTATGGATTGAATTCCTTTGTGGGCAGTGCAAAAGAACATCAATGGATAAGAGTATTATTCTAACTGAGTTATGAGAAGAATCTGTATTTCTTCACAAGAGAAGAAAATATTCATTAATCTTATCGCTATATAAAGTTCCCGTATTTTACACTTGTCCTGTGTTTTATTTGATGTGTGGATCTATAAGAAGATATAGTTGTGGTTTTAAGAACTAAAAACCATCTCAATGTAGTTTTACATCTCCTCTCTCAGGCTTCTCTCTGGAGCTCTAGTAACAACAGGTTGGTGAGCCAGTCAATCAGAAGAGAGGAGGCTCCGAGCCTCTCGTTTGATTGACTGTTTTATTAGTGATGTAATTAAAATATAGCAGATTTCAGCTAAACACACAGAAACCAAATCCTGCAAGGCTGGATGGTAGGTGCAGGTGGGCGGGGCCTCGGGCATGGCTGAGAGCGCTAACGGCTTTGTTGTGACATCACAAAGTTAGAATGTCCTAACGGCCTGATTTAAGGCTCAGTTTCTGAATTCAGGCTGCGTGCATTTCTCTGTGGACTGAGCGCTTTGATACTTTCACAATATAGAACCTAGACCTGCTTTATAACCAAGAAAATGGAAATCTCACTTTTTACAATATGGGACGTTTAAGTATTTATTTTCACCTTTAAATTTATATGATGAAAAATTGAGGCCACAATATTTCTGACTTTTCTAATGTTCACAATATGGATTCCTACAATAAAAAGTCTGTTGTGGTTCACACCAGAAGGGAACTTTTGTGTCTAATTTGATAAAACACTACGTGCCATGAGACAGACTGGAGGGAAAATGTTCCCAAGAATAGCTAAGTGTATCATATATCATGCATCGCACCATCTGTTCCGTACATTCAAAATGTTATTGCAATATTTAGAATTACAGATTATTCATGTAGGTGTAATTAACAGAGTCGAAATCCAACAAATGGGAGGAAACTACTATTCATTTCCAGACATGTTTGAGCAGAATCTGTCTAGAGTAACTATTTAGGCTACAGTTGCCTGAGGGTGTACAGATGGAAAAAAGAAAAAAATGGTAGCTCTAATTTTACCAGTTTGGGTAATACATTACCCCTTGTTGGTCCTCGACGCCCTCTTCAATGAATTCCTTGGATTTGTTCTGTGAGACTGGGTCACATTGACCAGATGAGGAGGAAAAGTGGGCCATAAAAACTGACTGAACTGAATAGAAAAAGGTCAACATCTGGCTGTTACAAAAGGTGCTATGTAAACTAGTCCACGCAGCACATGGCCTTGGGGTTCCCATACATTTTACATAACAACATGCAGTCTGCTGCATATTTAATGGTTAACATGACATTTCCCCACCACTATGACTGCCTGGTCTGGTCATGCAACCTCGGTTAAACAAGCCTGTCATCTCCGCCACATCAGGATCGCACTAAAAATGACATTTGGAGTCAACATAGTGATGCATTATACAGAATGTTTTCCTGCTGCTCTGTGTCTTTGCCAGTTTATATCATTTGCTACATTAAATGTCATCAAGTGTTTTATACTGTATTATTATAAATAACAGTGGTGGAAAGGAGCTACGTGCTCAAGCACTGTACATAAGTGCAACTTGGAGGCACTTGTACTCCACTACAGTTCAGAGCAAGGGTGTAGGTTTGGTCTCAACATTGGTGGGGAGACCACCAACAACAACTTTTTATGTGGTTTTACATATTTACATTTAAATAAAAACCAGACACAGTAACAGATCAAAGACTAAAAGTTAACTTTAGGAAAAGTAGTTGTTAATGGAAAAGAGAAAAATCAAACCATATGTTTGCTTCCAACATCAACATGTTTATATTCAGTAGTCCTACCAGTGCTGCAGTTCCCCTTTTCACCTTGATTTTAATTTAAAACTGGCTCCACCTTGACAAGCTACAACAGTAAAATGCTGCTATCCCAGTGATGCATCAGTATTAACAATCTAATAACGTAAGGCTGGCGGTGTTAGCAAGCTAGCTGGTTTTCATTTGAAATCAATTTTGCTACTGGCTAGTTAGTTCACTATGTAATACTGACACTCTGGATGGTGTAAAAGTTCCTGATGTCTCTTTTTTGGTGGCATGACACCTACAAAGTACAAAACATTTTGGCATGGACAAAATTAAGTTATGTGTGCAGTTCAGGAAATAGAGGAAAGAGAGTAATCTCAAATACATTTTTTGCCCATGCTTGAGGTCTGGACTAACACTTATAATTTACTGGATACTGATTCGCTCTCGCCTCCCCCGTGTCGGACAGGAAGTGCAATATTTGTACCTTACGTGAGCCTAATATAGTCCCCGCCCTGTCAGTCAATCAAATGCTAGTATGCCTAAATCAAGTGTCTTGGAGACGTAGTCTCTGGAAGGGCACATTGGGAATAACTAATGACCCTGAAACAGTGCAAACAAGTTTTCTCAAATATTGCTTGGGACAATATGTCGCTACCGTCCATATGCAAACCTACGCCCTTGGTTCAGAGGGAAACATGTACTCTTTACTCCACACTGCGTTTAAGATTAAAAAGCTGCAGCTCCATCAGCTACAACAGTACAATGCTGGTTACACACTGTTGCATCAGTATTAACGATCTAATAATGTCACATATAATAACATGTCAGTCACAGCGGCCATTTTTCTGCAGCACACTTCCTTAAGTAGCATTTTGAATGCAAAGCTTGTAACGGTGTATTTTTACACTGTAGTACTGATACTTTGACTCAAGTACAGAATCTTAGTAGTACTTTTTTGTATTACAAACAGTATCTATATGTATATCTCTGTTTTCTCTGATTAGATTTAGACAAAGAAGTAATCTCTGACCCAGACTAAATGTGCTGTGTGCAGCAGACAGCTACTGTCTGTTCTAGCAGACAGGAGCTGACAAGCTACATCACAGTGACAAACTCTCCTCCCTCTTTGCTTCAGTATCCCTCTCCTTCTCCAGTCCTACTGGTGCACATAGGAGGAGCAAGGAGGAGCAAATATCCTATCTAACCATTGGCCCTGACAAGCAGCAAAATCATTAGTTCTCTCTGTAGGGCTACGCTTAAGCATGCGTAGCCCGGGCCTGATTGGGGAATCTGAACACTCTTCCTCATTAGGACACAGTGATTGTTCAAGTGATTGCCATAAAAGCTCATCTTGAGCAGGCACTGACGTATTTCCTCCTGCGCTGACAGGGTAAGAAGTCCCATGCAGTCCCTGATTGGAAGTTGTGGTTGGTAAATGGAGGTGTGTGTGTGTGTGTGTGTGTGTGTGTGTGTGTGTGTGTGTGTAGGGGCATGCACAGCAGTAGTGGCACAAAGCGGAGAGCACTGCAAAGTACTGCTATGGGATAATTTTTTTCAGTCAGCCAAGGCTTTCTTCATCATCCTGAACTGCAGCTTCGAAATATATGTATGTCTTTCTTTTCAACAGCCAGAGTGCAGCGACTAAAGCGAGAGTCGGAATAACTTACCCAACCCGTATACACACACTGCATTCACTGATGGCATTATGGCTTCTTTATGATAGATTCTGTTTACATTCATACAATAATGCAATCAGTGTTTACACTGTTGACAAGTACAATGGAACCACACATTACGACTGTATATATTCCATTTTTATTCAAGGTTTCACTATAGTACCACTATTACTAGTCAAATTCAAAATAAACACAGTTTGGGCAATGATCCGTGTGTCCAAACAACCTTCGCTCTGTGCTCAGAATACTGTGTCAGTGCTTTGTGCCTCCACTTTGCATTGTAGCACAAAATCATCATGACTACAGTATACCAGTATCCACTATCTGCCCAATACCTGATTGTTGGTGATGTTTTAGTTGCCCAGGCAACTTAGTTAATGCCAGGGACCTGTGACAGACCCTTCAGTTGTTGCACTCTTAGATGACCATTTGTTCACTCCACAATGGCTGTTTACCAAGACGTTTAGAGCAGACATCAGTGTTGCAGCTGGAAACAGGCAGGTCACCTCAACTTTCAGGGAATGCAGAGTTAAAGTGGCAGTTTCTAAAAAAGTGAGGATCTTTCTTGAAAAGAAAGCACACCTTGTGCCATTTTTTCTTTAAAGTGGAGCATTTATTCATCTACCTACAATTTTTATTAACCTGTCAGCCAGACTTCATCATGGCCCTGACAGCTATATAATTTGGTTACCTAATAAAAAGTTAAATGTTACAACTGTCCAGAAGGAGAGCAATCAATGCCCTAAAGTAGAAAATACGTTCAGTAGAGAGCAGACCTCCACTAAGGCCAATGTCAAACAACTTACACCAGTTCTCAGAGGAAAAAAATTCAAATTCAAAGTAAATGATCCGTATCTGCCCCAAAATATAATGGGTTCTTCCTGGACCCATGTCCCATACCTTCACTGAGTTCAATACAAATGGGTTCAGTACTCTTTGCGTAATCCTGCTGAGAGACAAACAAACAAAGCAACCAACAAACAGACACGGGTGAAAGCATAACCTTCTGGGTGGAGGTAAAAATTCAAGGCACGGTCAGAGAGCCCTTTGTGCAGTTTGTGTTTGTCACTGTCGGATTCAGTAAGCGCACCCCCCCTCTAGTGATGCAGCGTCACTGATGGGGGCCTCATCAAACAACTGAAGGATGATTTTATCTTAAGGCTAATAAAAGGTGTGCTGGGTCTCTCAGAATTGATTGTCCATTTATTGTCCCATATGTCAGAACCCCTCTTTTAGGCTTGATGGATGGTTTTTTTTCGCATTGGTCAGATAACAGCCAGTCTATGAGGATCTCTACATTAACAATCGTTTTGTATCTTTTGCTCAACTTGAATTGAAATTTGATCTCCCTATTTGACACTTTGGTCATTATCTGCAAATTAGAAATGTTGTCAGGCAGCCTTTACCTCCCTTTGATATGATGAACACAACTTCTGTGACCTTATGACTAGAATCCTTACCACAAAACATTTAATCTCACAGTTTGTTTGTGTTTTTCTTGGGTAAACCTTCTCTCCACATTACAGAGGCCTGGGTCGAGGATACTGATGAGGAGATTTTGGATGAGTTATAGGTGAAAAAGTTAGATAGGATAAAAAGCATGTTCTATCAATGCTAAGGTTAGGGTTCAGCTTATTCAGTTTAAAGTCATCCGTCGTCTGCACTTTTCCAAACCCAAGCTGAAGAGGATTTTTCCCTCTGTCTCTGCTTCCTGTGATAAGTCTGAGTCAAGTGATGGGACCCTAGGTCATCCCTTTCTGGTCATGTCCCAGGCTCAGGAGTTTTTGAGATGACATTTTTCATTTGTACAGTGACATATACAGCAGACAGTTAATCCCTGACTGTCTCTTGATGATATTGGGTTTCTCCAACTACTCTTTGACTCTTCCTCCTGAATTACAACAAGCCCTCAGGCTTGATATGGCCATAGCAAGAAGGGTTATCCTGAGAGAGCGGAAAGTTTCCCCTCCCTGCTTTAAGAAAATGGCTATACGGCATGGTGTTCTGTCTATACCTTGAAGAAATTACGCTGGACACGCTGTCCAATGCCCACCCTAAGATTCTTAAGATTTCATTGAACATATTAGGAAGGAGAGGTGTCGAGCTGGGAATAAATCAGGCTGTTCTATAATGTTCTGAGCTCTGATCCGTCAGCATTTCTTCTTTCCGGCCTGTGCCTCGGACCTTCCTCGTTGTCACCTGGCATTAGCTCCGTGGTCTCTGTTTCTGACCTTCGCTTTTTTCATAAGCAGTCCCATCACTTTTCAAATGCACTTCAGTACGTACAACAGTAAGTTGTTGAGCAGTTGAGTCTTCAGGTTTCAAGCTGCTGCTGTCACGTTCACAAAGCTAACCTATACAGGCGCAGCACATAAGGTTAAAATCTGTGCACTATTTATAACTGTGTTACTACAGACTATGATTGTTTCTGTGGCATTCACAGTCTTGTAATAGACTTTAAATGAGGAAATAACAAACTGTGAATTACGGCTGAGCTGAAAACGGCACCCAGTCAGTGGAGCTCCACTGCTCAAAGCTACTGAGTTGGTCAGTGTTGATTCTGTGTAGTCAGTTTATTTTGCAAATGTATTTATAAAGATTAGTTCATACATGTATCGAACACCTCCAGTGTGGCCATCAGGAGTGGTGACATTACTTTTTTATAAATGGTTTTTCATTATTATTAATATTATTAAAATATTGATATCTTTACATGTAATGGCTTTGATTACAGTGACTTTTATTTCTTTATTTATTCTTTTAAAATGCTTTCATTGCCATTTATATATTTGTTTTTATTGTCTTTCATCTGTTATTGGTTTTGTTTGTTCACTTTTATCATTTATGTGCATTTGTCTTCAATCATTTAACTGTTTATATTTATACTGTCTTATTATCAAGTTGTTCGACTGTAGAACCAGTATGAAAGGTTCTATACAAAATAAGTTTGATTGATTGATTGATTGATTGATTGATTGATTGATTGACAGTGGGGAAACAGAGACCCTACCTGGTCATGGTGCAACCAAATCAATATGTGCTATTGCCCATTTCATTTTAAGAAGTGTACTCTCATTCATTTGCCTTTATATGTTTGTGCAACTTAATCAACTAATCAAATGTGCCTGAGTTTCACTCTTGACTTTGGAAACAGTAGGTGACCAAACATTCTCAACTACAAGGTCGACTTACTCGCTTGCTCTGGAGCTTGTGATTGAATTACAAAGTCCTCATCCATATATTTAGTTTGCTCACTTGCCAAGGAATTATACGTTTTTCAAACATCCCATGATTAATGTAAAAGTTGAGCTTGTCAGTTCACTCTGACATTGAAAAAATATCCAGAATGAACACATTCAGACATATTTTGACATATTTTAAGACCATCACATTCTAGGGGTGACCTCACTTATCCAGTATTAGTGCCAAGTCAAGTAGTGGAGTGTCAGTGCCAAGCACACCAGGATTAAATTGTTGCTGCAAATCAAATCCAACATGCAAGCTAAAACAGTGAAGTTACTACCCTGCGAGAGAAACGTGGACGCACACAGTCATATATGCTGAGCTGCAGGCGTACCGCTGCACACAAGTCTCACATAGGATAAAAAACTCAATGACAGACCATCATTAATTTCAGCTCATTTAAAGAGTTTCTCAGTGTGCAGGATGTTGTGAGGCATTTGTGTTAATGAGCTACATCATTCATGTGAAATGATGGCACAATTAGGAAAACAAAAGTGCAAGGTGTGACAATTTAAGTGAATGTGCTTTGTCAGTGTCTGCAAACAACACCTCAGAGACGGTATATGCATAAAAGCCGGCTTATAAAGACATTGCGGGGGGGTTTAGAGGTCAGGATTTTCACCGACAGATTTCTACCTTGCTATTCTGCACCCTAACCGTGTTCCCACAGGAGTCTCTGTTGAAACACTGTGGCAGGAAATGAAATTAAAGCTGCTGAATACAGATGTTTTGATGAGTTGCCCGTGTGCTCGACTGTGTCTGTGCGTGTGTGTGTGTGTGTGTTTTTGAGAGCAATGCACATTAACAAAAATACAAACTGAAAAGCGGAGGGCTGCCAGCCGTGTCACAGCGACGCCGAACATTGTCGGAGTTGTATAAACGTTCTCCTCGGTGTTTCTCTCCTCCCCTTCTGAAAGTGACTCACCTTGGGGATCAAGAGGCTTATATGAAAGGTGACTTACAGTATGAAGAAGCACTGTCTCTGTTTATGTAAAGAAAGCAAAGTTCTCTGCTTCCCTCATGTCGAAGCTTCTAGTGTTTCTCTTTTCCTCTGACCTCTTTCTTTCCGCACCGTTGTATCTGCTGGTCTTCCAATTTACCTTTTTAACTCGAAACAGCAGAAGGTTTCGCCCGCTCTTCTGTCCACAGATGTTTCAATGGCCTTATGTAGCATTGTCAGACTCATTAGTTATACTCAGCCCATGTGGTGGTTGGGAGCCAACCACTCAGCCTAGCACGTAATGCAGCTTTAGTGAACTAATGAAACTGTAATTACAAAAATAATGAGGAACATGTTGTATCGTCCAGTAACTTTGGGGCTAGTTATTTGTGAGCATGAATCATCGTGTGCAGAGTTTCCTCTTTAATTTTTTATGAATTCTGATACTTTTCTACTCTTGCAGTGTTGTGGAATGCACAGGCAAAGCACTTCCCAGCTTCTTCTGTGAATTTCAGACTGTAGGGAGCAATATCCCCCCACAATGTGTGTTTGTATGATGTATTTGCGATGTATAACGAGGAACAGTGTAGGCTAAGGTCCATTTCCTGTGCTACTTATGAAGTTATTGTCCCCAGCGGGCCTCATTTAGCAAAGTGTAGGCTACGGTGAGCCACGTTTAGTATCCCTGTTACACTCAGTTGCCGCAAAGTGCGGCAGCAATAGAACAACACATTATAGTCACACCGCACACAGATCTGCATTTACATGGGGAGAACTTGTAGAATGTGCTGAGCATATCAACTTGAATTCATTAAAGCCCCTCGTCTTTCTTTACACAGTGGAATCAAACTGTGGACTCTGCTGAAACTTTTAAATTTATGATTTTTTTTTTTGCCTTTTGATTGCAGCTACACACAGACTTGGATGTGGGCAGCAGGAACATCAAGTATGTCCTAGCGGGTGAGGGGGCAGGCACCATCTTTGCCATCAACGAGTTAACAGGTGACATCCACGCCATGAAGAGGCTGGACCGCGAGGAGAAGGCCGAGTACACGCTAACAGCCCAGGTCATTAATGCCGATACGGACGAGCCCTTGGAGCCACCATCCGAGTTCATCATCAAAGTCCAGGACATAAATGACAATCCGCCGCAGTTCATTGAAGGCCCGTACCGAGCCTCTGTTCCAGAAATGTCTGCTGTTGGTAAGTCATAATGGACAAGACTTTATTTCTGGTCTGTGCTGCACGCAGCCGCCTAATCAGTGTGTGAGATTTCTAAGACGGCTGATGTCTAATGGGCTATTGCATAAAAAATAATGAGTGAATAACAGCAAGAGGAAATGAGTATGCCTATTTACAAGCCTGCCCGCCAAAAGTATCTCAGCATATGAAAATACAAGAATGATAAATCAAATCAAATCGCTAGAACTTCACCCGTAGCTCAGCGCTGCGACTGAACAACTGGCTTCAGTGTCAACAGACACCAAACAAGGCGGCCTAATGCTAATGTTACATCCTCTACAAACAGCCCACTCACAAAGAAGTCCAACTAACAATATGCAAAACATGTTCCAAGCAGCCTTATGTTGTAAATTTAAAATACTCACAACACAAGGAAAGCAGGAGATGCCAAGCTATAAAACTCTTTCACACACAGGAAGTCAAAGACATGTTGTGCAGAAGGTGAAAAAGCACCATTAGCGCATTTCTGACATGCTGTAGTTACAGCAGCATGTGTGCTGTGGATACATCACTTGCTGTTCTGGCAAGGATTTAAAAAATGCTATATTTCACTCAGTGTAGGTCAAGGGCCATGCTATGTTATGGTTTGGACCATTTGGGGATATGTGGAATCTTTAATGCTTTCTTTAACATTTTTATGTATGCAGTCAGTTAAGTGATAGAAGCTGGTGATCACTACGATCAAATATTTATGGAAAGATTAGAAGGCTGAGACTGAAATATTTCATAAATGACTGGACTACTGCAGCTGTAGGAACCACTGTGCACTACCCTATTATGTGGAATTGGGCATTTAACTTTTTTTTTTTCTTACAGCTTAACAAACCTCACCAGAGAAAAATCTGCACATAGATAGTTTTTAATTCTAGATTCAAGCGTTTCGCTGTAATTATAGACAAAGCAGAAGAAGCCAAACAAAAGCACATAAAAGGGTTTTTTTGCATTTACACTCACAAATTGTTAGCACCACACTGTCACTTAGTTTGACAGCGCTGACTGATGCTAATTGCCACAAGCTACCGTTCTACAAGCCCCCACAAAACTGGTACACAAACCACTGCAAACACTTTCCATTTCACTGTATGCTAATGTATTCATATATTCACACTCTCATTGCAGCCATGCATTTAAATGACCGCTGCGTGATGATCACATCATTCAAATGTATAGCTCATCTAGGACGGGCAGAAAGGCCTACATGTGGATCAGTACACTGTGTGTGTGTTTTTGATTTTTTTTTTTTCGTCAGGGGAGCCTTTGCCACTGACCCCAGAGCAGCAGGAGTCTTGTAGAAAATGTAGCAGGAAGGAGATCAGAGTGTGTCTTTATGCCGTTTTGACATTGGTGGGGTTCAGCAGGGGTGCCGAGGTCTGTTGTTGGGCGGTATGCGCTTGTTATTGTGTTTTCTCATCGAGCTTCCTCTTGTTACCTGTCATGAAGCTGACATAACACGCCAGAGCAGATGGTCTTAGGTATGTAATGGAATCTGTTTCGTAAATCCCATCTGTAGGTTGCAGCCTCTCACTCGTTTCTTTGAGGTTACAGTGATTTCAGAGCTTTGAATCCTCATGATCATTGTGGCTGATTCTTATTAGCTGCTGCTGCTGCGGCGGCTGCTGCTGCTGCTGTTGCGGCTGCTGCTGTTGCGACTGCGGTGGAAACAAAAAGGAACAAAACACAATGCAAAAGTATCCATGTAAACACAGAATAACAGTGAACTCTCGCTGTCTGAACTCTGTTACTTGATCCCTGCTGCTCATTGTTTTGGATCTCAGTTGAAATGTACTGTAGCTCTCCAAGGGGTTTTGTCAGTGCAGTGCGGGGACAGCCAATAGTGATGGGGGTAGAGAGGAAAGTGGTAGTTGACAGATTTGCCAGTGGGAATAATGCATAAGAAATAAGCGTCTCTTTGTTGACTGTTGTTCCCTTTTGTCACTACTGATTAATTAAACATTCACGAAAGCTCAGTTGTTTGCTTGAAAGGCTTTTCTTTCAGCAACTAGTTTTCCTCTTGTTAAGTTTTCATGTGCTGCAGCATTACAGGGAACAATCGGAGGCTCTGGACAAACCAACACTAAGTCATTCATCTCTCTTGCCTCATATTCATAAATCACCGGTTTCTCCATCGTGGTGTTTCGTCTTTATCGCACTGAAATGAGAATTTGTGCAGGACTCAGTGGATTACTGGAAAGTGTGCTGAGCAGTGGGTAACTAATAAAGTCCACGGGAAAGGGAGCCTAAAATAAGTTGGGTTGCACACGACCAAATCTCAAGGAGAAAACGGGAAGCATTAAAATGTAATTATGACATGTGCTAAGAGATGCCGCATTATGTATGGCGTTGAGTTCAGACAGTGCTGAGTGTGCTCGTGTATGAATCCACCTGCATCAAACAATCAAAAGAATCTAATCCACTGACGATGTTATCCACTGGCTTGTCAGCTCCGCTCCAGACTTCATCAATGTCTTACCGGCTCCTCCGCTTAACAAGAGTTGTATCCGTGGGGTATCAGCGAGACCACGGACAAATATCAACACCCACCTTTTATCTATCAAGCACTACACGGCACGATAGAAAACCCCTCCTCATTGAATGTCACCATCCCCCATAGGAAGCGGTACCCACAGCCGGATGAGATATGTGACATGGGCCGCTGAGGTCACCATGTTTCCTGTGTGCGGAGGAGCATAGAGGTTAATGGGAAATGAAGGAGAAAGACCTTTTGTTCTTCCTTTAAAAGGGCCGGTCGGATAAGACTTGTGGCTTTCTGTGACTTTTCTCTGACTTTCATTTTCCTGAATGGCTGAGAATGGAGGTGACTACCATTTTAATTGTTTAGTGGACTGTCTCTGAAAGTACAGTGCAACAATGAGAGGAAGTGGAGAGCAGAGGTGGTGGCTGTGCAGGAGGAGAGGACAGTCAGAATAGAGTTTGATCTCACCAGTGATCCATTATTATTACAAGTCTGTCTTTGGTTGAATTAGTGTTGCTATGCGGTGCTGTAGTCGGGAGAAAAAAAACATACATATATGCATGTATGTATATATAAAGTACTTAGTTAATGAGCTCAGCTAACGAGCCGAGTATTGTGAGCGCTGACACCGATACCTGCTAATTAGTGCTAACATTTAAATTAAATAATGTAATATCACTCACCTCAATATACAGGAGCACAGACTTCCTCATGCTCTGTTCGTCACATAACCGCACAGTTATTATTTGCAAGAAAATATCAGTCAGTCAAAGTGTCCACACCCTCAATTATGCATAACTTTAAACCTTAATAAAATTAAAATTTGCGAGTCGTATAAAAATACACCCTCCGCACAGTTGTCACCTTCTTTTGTACCAAACTGAAAACACGTTTATGTGTATGTGAAGTTGAACATTTTAAGTGGGGATTGACTCACTGTTGGAGCCAGCCTCAAGTGGCCATTCGAGGAACTGCAGTTTTTGGCACTTCTGTGTTGGTTCCATGGTTTTATTTTATTTTTGTTTTTTTGCTGCTTGGAAAAAAACGTATCTCCAAAATGTCAACTTTTGAGTAACTGAGGATAACAGATGTGTTTTGAAGCTGCATTCATTGTTAAATTGCAATTTTTTATGGTGCAGCAAAATAAGGTAACATAATATTAAGATTATGAAGTTGTCAGAAACCAGTGTCATATTTACACATTCAGCAGACACACAGCAACATTAGCATTCGTTTGGAGTCACGTTTCAAGCCAGGTGACAAATGTAGGTCAGATTTTCACTAGTCTCTGTGCACCATTACCTGACAAACAAACAACAAACAAACCCAAAAAAAAAGAGAAAAACTTCATGCTGAGGTTGTATGTCTGCCAATTTGTAAAAAAGCTGGAAATGAGGAAATGAGGTTGTAGGTTAGAAACCAAAGGCTTTGTTAAAAAACCAAGACAAAGACTTAACAGAAGGCAAGTGCAGTGACTGGAGAGCTCACAGACACTGCAACTAAATAAAATCTGGCTTTGTAGCTGCCCAGGCTGCAGTCACTGCACTGTGGTTTGGTTATCTGTTTGCTGTAGGACTTGTCATCGTGCTTACTGCACTCTCTGCCACAGAGAAACTGCTAACTAGCTAATTGAATGGGGCTATATCAAGTGAAATTGTTTGGTTATTCAGTTTGTTATTCTACAAAATTTAATTGACTAATTCCATTACACATGTAAAAGCCCAACAAGGGACAGGAGTCGAGAATTAGCGATACCTATAAACTCTTTGTGCAACACATTAGTTTCATTCACCGTTTTGCAACTATGTGAAATTGCATTGTCCTTATCATATAAATAAATAAACTAAAAAAAACAAAAAAAAAGAAATAATGCAACGGAAAATTCAATTCATGAAGAAAACAACAGCTAAAGCACTGCTAACAGCAGGTCATTGTATGTGATATGATGTGGTTAGCCTATCATTAAATTATATACTTGGATAAATTGAAATACATTTTTTTAAATTAATTTCAAAATTTTTGACTCAGACACAGAAACTTCTGTAGCCAAAAACAGAAATACTTGATTCCTACGAGCTGCAGACTGTAAATAATAATCAAAGTGAAGTTAATTCTCTTAAACAAACTAGTTCAAAGAGAGTCAAGTCATGTCAGCACACTTTTCATATAAGTCTAGGCTCTACTCTTAACAATATTACTTACAGAGGCATAGCTCAGTGTGGGTGCATATTGAGATGGATAATAATAATAATAACAGGACAGAGGGGAGAGACAAAAAAGCACAAACTACAGGAGAGAAGAGATGGCGAGTTAGTAAGATGAATTAATGGGATATGAATGCGTACAGATGGAGAGAGGAGCTCAGTGCATCATGGGAAGCCCCCTGGCAGTGTAGGCTTATAGCATCGTAGCTAGGGGATGGTTCAAGGCAAGCCGAAGCCGGCCCTCGCTATAAGCATTATCAGAGAGTTTTAAGGCTGCCTCCCGGACCCAAACAGGGAGATAGTTCCACAGTGGAGGAGCCAGACAGCTGAGGACCCTGACCCCCACTCTGGGGTAACAGGGAACTAGGACCTCTTTAGGATAGTGCCTGACCAGTAAAGGCTTTTTGTAGGTGCGGAGGAGGATTTTAAATTCTATTCAGCCAGTGCAGAGAAGCTAATATGGGAAAGATTTGATCCCTTAGTTCTTTTCAGTACAAGTGCAGCAGCACTCTGGATCAGCTGGAGCGTCTTTAGAGACTTTTTGGGTTCAGCCTGATAATAAGGAATTGCAATAGTCCAGCCTAGAACTAGTCTTGTAAGAACTAGACGTACTTCTACGAGTCTAGTTCTTACTAGACTCGTAGAAGTATGTTTTATTTTTGTTGAGAGAACATATGTTGTTGGTAGATTTACTCCAGTTCCTCTGAGCTTTCTGTGAATATCCAAAGGCAGGAGGAGTACAGCATCTGCAGTTCTTAGGCTTTGCTGTGGTTTCTATGACAATGATTTTTTTTTTTGGGTGTGGGGGGGTAATCAGCCTATAAAGACATAAAATAAAATAGGACCTTTCTATCGGTTTAACAGTTTGCTGTCCTGTCTGAAAAACCTTACACCCTTATTTCAGTCACTGCACTGACTTTGTTGGACAGTGTGGATGACAATAAAACTGATGAATATGTAAACCACTTTTCAATAACAGGGATTATTCCATCCTGCGATATTAGCTATACACAGAGCATTTTACGAGCATGTTTGTTCCGTTGTGTACAAGTTGCAGAGTTTATTATTTATAGCATTTTTTTTAATGCAATGTATGTGTCCTCCATGTTTGAAATCTCCTTACTTGCTTGTATTTTTTATTTTATACATTTTTTTGCTGAGTTGGTCTCAGTCTTCGGTCACTGTAGTAAAATTGCTATCTCCTACAAATTACATTTATAGTGTGTACTATTTGTTTTCCTATTTACGTTCTAATGAGCAACACAATTATTGCCTGGTATTGTCAGATGAATGAGGTGCTAAACAATGTAAGTATGTATGTAGTACTATGTACCACACAAAAGTCAGAGGGCGGGGGATGTAGCAAGTGCACGACTTTGACACCACAGATCATGGTTTGCATCCTTTGTCCTGTCTGTGGTTACATTGAGAAACAAAAGCACTTTGGTTGAGGTCAGGGAAAGACTGTGATTTTCGCTAAATGCTAATGAACTCCTGTGTCTGGAGCTGGAAGTCACAGCAGTATTATTTCTGTATTAACAGTCTTTCCCTAACATTAACCAAGCAAGTGCCGGAAAATAACCATAAACCGTTTAATAATGCTTTGGTTGTTTCAGCTGAAAAAGCTCATAGTTTGGTGGAAAAACAAATTAAATATGCGGCCCATGAAGATTTTACCAATTTTCAGTATCAGGAATTCATGCCTTGCTAAATGTTGTTAATTAACAATATCTCCTCTTTATATTAATAATAGATGGGCTGTTGCAAATTACTAGTATATAAATATAATCTCTCTTGCTTCATCACTATGAGCAGCCCTTTCTGCATTCAGTGTACTCGTCTGATCTATTGTAAATATAAAAATATTAATTAGCGCAGCTTTAATCATACGTAGTATTTTTTAGATTATCTAATTGATTTTTTTTATGTGTTTTACAAATCCAGAGGTTGTGTAATTTCTCCTCATTTTAATCTTCAGGCACGTAATGTGATCTGTCTTTTAATTGAGGGATGAAAATTCAAATCATTATCAATCCATTTAATAAAATGAATATTTGATATACTCTACCTCTCCACGTCTCTCCTATGTTCTCAGTTTCATAAGTATATTCATTAGATAATTATGTTTCACTGTCACTTCAATTAAAAGTAAGTTTCTTACTTATTTGTGCAAGCCCCCGCCATGGTTAGAATTAAAATTCATTTCCATGGTTTGCACAGATCTCACAGGATTAGTCGATCCTGTTTTCCTGTTAATGGGGGTCTTCGACTTTAAGGCCAGTACAAGCTGACAAATCCCCCCCCCCCCATGTCTGTCGACCATATGCTGGAATTATGAGGCTCTGCTACCCTTCTGCAGCTAACAAGGGGGTTGCGATGTAGTTGAAAATTACAAAGTCCTGAAGTGACGCTTCAGGTAATTAGGAGGAGGTGACTAGACCCTCCTCCCTGCACTAAGCAGGGGGTGCAAATGACAATAATTGCTACACAGGCGAAACAAACTTGCTGAACGTTGTTTTGCCAGGATTGGAGCTCGTGTGAGAGATGCCCCAGGAGTGTTGGGCTGTGAGTGTGCTTCATTATCAGGGCGATTAATAAACGGGCACGTAGACAGATGGCCCGTCCCCTGTTCGCATGGGCCGTGCTCTCACAAACCTCCACCAAAATGAATACCTATACAGAGGCACGGATCCTCGCCAAAAAGTGTCAAGATCCGCTAAATTGGAACGCAGACATAAAATTGAAGTGACATTAATAGATTACCTGGAGTTGATTTGCATTTTCAGAGTTATTATGGGTGTGGGTAACAGGGCTAACAGGCACAGCCGTCTATGTAGGGCCTTAATGATGTTTCTGATTACGCTCTCATCACCACCGGCAGCTGGGAAAATATGTAAAGGCTTGTCATCACAGATTTGGGCGATAAATGAGCAGACTTGATCAAGGGGAGACGTATGAAAATGAGCAAGATGCAGACCTTTATCAGAGCTGATCGTCTCATGCTTCCAACATTGCAACCGTAGAAAACTCACTGTGATCATGCTTGATTTAATACCCACACAGTTTTATATGTGATACACTCATACATAATCCTGCACAAAGGACAGCTATTAAATACTGTTTGTTTCATCTATCTATCTATCTATCTATCTATCTATCTATCTATCCATCTCTCTGACTCGTATTACTCTTCACTTACTTTTCTACACATTGCCATCTTTCAGATCAATGAAGGGAAAGCTGAGCTATTTTGAGAGCATTTCATGCTCCACTTGGGCCAGATGTTCTATAAAAATCTCCTTCCTAGATATACCTAAAAAATATTATTGTACTTTGCTGATCTTGCAGTATATCTTGAGCGTATCTTGGCCTTGGAAAATCTGAGTCTGAATGTATTAAATGCAGTTTAATTTGTATAAACCCTTGCAGTATTTCAGGGTCACAGCAACCCACATAAAGTAAAAGAAGCACATTTATAGTGCATCTTTTATCTGGCATTTCTCTGTTGAGCTTTGAGCAGAGAGCTAAGAGCGAGAGTGTCTGGTGTTTGTGTCTCTCTCTTCTCTGATCCTAGACTCTGGTCTGCAGCTTGGCAGATGGACTGAGTGGCAGGGGGCCCTTGGCCCTTTAACATAGTGGGCAGCTGGGCCAGAGCTGGGCCAGTGCTGGGCTGGGGCACATCTGACGAGCAGTATCCTGGGCTGGGCAGGGACGCGGCAAACCGGCGCTGTGGTGATGGTGGTGGGCGGCTCACAGGCTGAGCTGGGGTGAGAGGAGGTCAGAGCAGTGAACCTGGCCAAGGCTCTGACTCTCTCAGGCCTGTCTAACTGCCAGGCAGCGTGCATGCCAGCCTGCCCTTTTCTGTGGCCATGCTAAATGGGGATAGGACAGGCCTCCGAGGCAGAAAGGATTTAACTGACATGCAGGAGTTTCTCTGTAAATAACCTGCTACTCCTATCTATCTCACCTCATTTGGCAACAGCATCTGCACTTGTGTATCTGTGTGTGCGTGTGCGTTGGTGTGTATGTGGGTGTATTTGTAGGCTGGCTTTTATTCACCTCTCTTTGTGTCTGTGATACTTGTCACCTGTCAATAACCTAGTGACTCCCTTTTCTTTTCCTTTGTGTATATCCATTCTTCTTCACTGCTCTTGCCTGTAGGTGCACCAGCAGCTGATAGAGAGTCATTGCTAATGCAGCATCTCTTTGTTTCACATTTTGCCATTATGTAGGGAAGAAGGGAAAGTCATGTATTCCCCTAAAACATATGTTGTTGGGGGGGGGGATAATAACAACATACACAAAAGTCTCAGCTGTTCAGTACCACATACAAATGTGTATCAGTAATTCATCAAGTGTTATTTATTATCCAATGCACCCCTGCATTATGTATGGAGCATCATCAGTCATTTGTCCAGATACAGTAATACAAGCCCTTTAGAGCCTCCTGGGGCATTAGTTCTTTTCTAAAGGATGCAGGCAGATACACACACACACACACACATGCACAAATTCATATAAGCCCACTACTAAAAAAACATACCTTCTCTGTGTTAGCATAAAGCCACCGTGCGGTTGTAAAGATGCTGTTGTTCAGGTGTAATTTGTCCCCGCTCCCTTGTATAGCCCGCAGAGACGCACTCTCTTTGTAACCCACTCTCTCACCCCCCCCTCTCTTTCTCTGTATGTCCTCCCTCCCTCGCTCTCCCTCTCTTTTTGCTCACCATCGCTCTCTTTTGCTAAGCTAATGCTCTCTCTCACTCTTCCCTTGAGGGAGAACAAAAAGTAGCTGGCTTCTAGGTAATGAAGCCCTTCAATGTGATCTGCATAAGATTGCCTCCCTCGCTGGCCTGGCTGCCTTGCCCCGATGAATAGCAAAAGACTCTCAATGAGACTAAGGACAAAAAGCAGCCTTTTTCTGTAGCCATAGTGTCATTTCTCAAACAAAGTCGCCTTTTCTTCTCTTTTTTTTTTTTTTTTTTGGCTGTGCCCATGAAGTAGAAAGGAGGAAAAATGAAAAGGAAGAAGGTAAATAACAAACAAAGTTCATGAAAGCGAAGGTAAATGAGTGTGAGTGTATGTGTGTGTGTTACAGGGCATGTGTGCACGCTGTTGTGTGCCCGTTTTTTTTTTTTTTTGTGATGATGAGGGGGATGTGAATAGTTGAGGCTGTCAGAGATGCCACCCTCTGTGCTGCTGCACTGAGTGGATGTGATTAAATTGATTTCATGTAACAGGGTCAACAGTGGTACAATGGGACGTGAAGGAAGCAAAGGTTGAAAATAAAATTCACTTGGCTGAATGCAATTTCTTCTTTAATGTTAATGGCTTCAGTCTTACAATTAACAAATGAAAAAACATTTCGTCAAAAAAAAAAAAAAACACATCGTCTTCCATATCCCAGGTTACTCGTTTAATTAAGTGTTTGTAATGAAGGTTTTTACAGCCTTGAAACGCATGTATGAACGAATATTTGACTACTTTACCTCCTGAAAACAAGTCAAACTGAAGAGAGTGTTGTGGTGGCACTTCCTCACAATGTCTCTGGATGTAGGACAAAGCATTATTTTAACTAAGGCTGAAACAGATTAATTGCTTTTCAAATAACAGAACATTAATCAGCAGCTAATATGATATTGATTAATTGTTTTAGTTATTTTTAGTTTTGTTTTAGTCACTTTTCAATCAAAAATACTAAACACTCCCTACAGTTCCGGCTTCTCATTTGTAAGAATATGCTGCTTTTATTTTTACTCGGCTTGTCCAACCAACAGAAATACGATTTTAAGATGTCGCCTTGTTCCTTCATGAACTGTAATGTACATTTTTCACAGTTTCATAAGTTTTTATTGACCAAACAATTCAATTACGAATCAAAAACGATTAATGGATTATTTGAGAGAATAAACAGCACATTGATTAATAATTAACATTATCGTAAGTTGGAGCACTAATTGTAACCATCACTGGATTAATACTGGGTCAGAATGGATGGTAAAGCCGTTGTTATCTGCTGGCTTTGATTTTGAATCTGCACACTTCCGATGAGTCACTGATGGGCACTATTAGAGACAGCTGGTGCACGATGAAAGAATAATTTCACACAGCCTATTATGATGACTAAATTTAAAAGACCACTGCAGTGAGGTGGTGTTGCACTTCCATAAAGTTGGAGACTTGTAAGAGAAAAAAAGAAAATCGATGCAGGGTAGACTGAGATATCCCAATTTTTAGTCCCTAATTTGGTCCAGCTCCAAACGACAGATCCTGAATCTTAACATAAAGTCTTTTGTTACACCTGCGTTCCTGGTAAATGGCAATGTCCGTCGAACCTCACACTCACTATAATGCAGGCTTTCAGTTCAAAAACTGTGGTCTCCAACCGCATAGACAGAGAATTTTCTCATGCTTCACAAAACTCCTATAGAGCCACAGAAGACATCATTTCCACTGGTTTGTAGCCCTCACCATGACTTGCAAATTTACTTTACCCTCTTTTGAATAAAGCTTCAGTGCAGACCTACTGGTAATGAAGGGCTGTTCAATTGTGCTTTTGATACCTTAGTTAATGATTTGAGTAGCCTTCGTTTTTCACCCCTAACGTGAGCCAGCTGTCAAAAAGGCACATCCTGTGTGTGCACTGACCACAGCCTGTAGTCAGCCTCTGTTCACTGCCCTTCTGATGCCGCAGTGTGAGAGTGCAGGCATCTGTAAGCTGACACAAAGCAGAGCAAACTGAAGGGCTGTTGCAACCCAGACATTGATGGAAGATTTTTTTTATATTTATCTTTAATGGATATGACATATTTTATGGAAGCATTTTAAATTTGTAGTATAGATAAAGCCTTTTTGCACTCAACAGCAAAAAATATCAGTAACACAGATGTGGTACAGTAGCACTGATGTACAGCAGGTGGCCTTGAGCCCACGACCCTGTGACCCACTGCACACAAGTACCAAACAGTATAGCACGGCCTTGAATATGTTATTGCTTCATCAATGTACAATTCACCACAGATACACAGCCTTTTTGCCACAATGCTGTTTGTATCACACTGGAGCATGTGGATTATTTACATGTTCAATACATGTGACATATTTTTTCTTACAAAAACATTTCTGTGGCTCTGATCATGGTGTCATTTCATACAAAAGTCAAAGTATTTATGTGACTGAGGACCTGAGTTAGTTCAAAAGGTGTGTACTTGACAGCAATAGGATCCATTCCACGGCGATCTCACCTGCGACTGAGACCTGTGACGTTTGCTGCAAACATAAGTGCAGATGTAGCAGCTGCTACACTCGAAGTTAAATTTGCATTTGTTCAAAATCGGGGCACCCCCTTCACTTAAAGTCAAACCAGATGAATCAGTCTTGTAATCACAAGTAGTAAACTCTTGATACAGGGGTGTCTGTCTCTGCTTTTGAAGGACTACACACGACCACGACTTGGTGATAAATGAGGATTTATTTGTAGCTAAATGTCTACAAGCAACTGAATAAATAAGGACTTAATAAGGAACTCATGAAGAGGTCAGAATCAAACAGATCAATAAAGTTGATCTTTAAATGACAGTTGAACTAATCACTTAGTTTGGCAATAGTAAAATGAAGAATGTGGTGAAGTGTTTCCTCTGAACACTCGAGGTACAATCTACTTCTTTAGAACTACAGGCATCAACTCACAGACGGCAGAGGCAAAGTTTTGGCGACTTTTGAAGCCTCGCCTTGACACCAAACATCTTTCAGTGGGAACCAAAAACACAATGGTTGCTGAGCAACGAGGGTCAGATGACGGGGGAGCTCAGCTGATGAAGGATGAGGGTTTTGCAAGCAGACAGGTGTTGGTGGGCTCTCCAGGTCAGTTCTGGCACATAGGTCCATCGTTGCTGAAGTCAGATAGAACTCTGGTATGTTGACTTTACTTAATGTGCCTTGTTTAATAGTCTTGAATGTAATTACATTGGTCGCATAACAAAACTTCCAAAAACCATCAAAGCAAGATTTACTAAAGCAGAAAAATGGGAAAAAAAAACAAACAAAAAAAAAGTCAGCTCATTTAGTTTGGTATTGCTTTGGTATTTGCTATTAGAAAAGAGAAAAAATACCAGACGGGGTAAAAAATGACTGGAGAGGAGGCTTGGTGAACAGAAAATTCTGAAAGCAAAAAGGGAGAAATTCGAAAAAAGATGGAAACTGAAGAAAAGCCACTAAGTAAAAGTCAACAGAAGAATGGATTTCCACTTCAATCAACAAATATATAACAAACACGACATATGTAAGCATATAAAAGCCAAAAGAAATCCCATTATATCTTTCATAGCTATCGTTATCATGCAGTACTTTCACCTCTTACGTCATGGGGTTTGTTTGGCTTCAGACTAAAATCTGAAGTTGCTCCATCTGTTTTCAATTTCACCACCTATAACGTGTGCTCTGCTGACCGCCCAACATCCTCTGACAGCAGCGGTACAGAGGCACCAGTCTGCTGCAGGGAAAGGGCACTGCAACGTGCCATCCTGGCAGGGAAGAGACGGCATTCAGCAACCCACACGAGCTGGCAGGTACAGACATCATCTATGCCCATACCGACAAAATCATTTTTTTTTTTGGTACGGGCATATTTCCTCACAAAAAAAAAAAAAATCATCATTCTCCAACATCTGTCAAAAACAGTCTCTGAGAGTCTCCCTCATTGATCACATCTTTCACTACGAACAGTGGCAATCATGACCGCCTGTTGCACCCCCACCCCCACCCCCCACCTCGACACACAGTCAGACACGCGTCCCCTAGCCTAAAGAGAGGAGTTATCTGTTGGAACATCGGTTATAGAATATAGCAGGCAAAAAAATGACTGTCAGAAATGAAAAATGAACTACAACCATTATAAACACCCGGGCCCGAAAGCATTCACCTCGTTTTCCGAAGCAGTCAGTCAGGACTCCAAACATTAGATAATCCCCAATCCGGTTGCTTTCCTCACGATCATCTTCTTTCTTCCTTTTTGCAATGGTGCAATAAATGTTTTTAGCTAGATTTTCCTTCACACGGCCTGACTGCCAAAAAGTCATCACACGTGTCAAGTGGCAAATTATAAAAAAAAAAAACATTGTAGTCATCAGGAACCAATGCAGGGCACAATAATGTACTTTTGGAACAACAAATTACTTTTTCAACCCCAAGATTGTCTGACCGTCCATCCAGTAGAGACACTATACACTTACATACTGTGTAAATAGCACTGGAGCCCTGAATTGGTCCTGCACTGCAAAAATGATCAACTATTACCTAATGGCACCTAGTCAAAACAAAAAAATGTAAGTGAAGACCAGAATGGAAACAAGACATTAATTAAAAGATACTAGATGGATAAATGGAGTACTTTTAATCCCACAGCGAAATTAGTGTACTGCAGCCACTTGACATAAATCAAATACAAAACAATGAATTAGATCAAAGAAACCAAGACAATTAAAGGCGTAATTATCAACAACTATAGACTATCTTAAATATATTTATAATAATAAATAGTATAAATAAAAACAAAAATAGAACAGAGACTGAAGATATAACTATAACTATAATATACCATCTGCTGAGTTTACAGAGATAATGATGTTAATAAAATGCACTGTACATGCCAGTCAGGTGGATATTGTTACAGCAAGGTGCATGACTACACATGGATGTGTGTATTCAGAATCACTGTCTTCACCGATCAACAGAAAACAACTAACGCTGTGACCTACGCTAATGACGCCACTCCAACATGGCAGCCCTCCAGCTGGACAGCTCGGGTAGAAAATAACAAAAATAATTTTTTCATCCGTGACTTTAACAACTTTTTAAAATCTGATTTTAGGTAAGGTTGTTTCACATCCTCTTTAAGACGGCCGGCTCCACGTCTGGCCAGTGTTAATCCCAACACATTGAATCATGAGAGGTGAGAGGACCATGTGGCGATCTGAGAGCTCCCTGAAGAGCTCTGTTCAAACCCACCGTGTTATCGCTCGGTGGAATTCAACAGATGGAGAGGTGTCCTCACTACACATACCACATCTTGCTGGCGATAGATGTGGTGTAGGTCGGCTGAAAGATTTTTCTCACTCAGTCACTCATACACTTACTCATTAATTGCCTATCTGCCCCCTGTTCCACAGATGACACACTGAGCCGAGTTCTTTCTCTCTGCAATGCTGCTGAACTGTACAACATGTTCTTGTTTACAGTGTTAGACAGAGGACATTTTTAGAAATGTTGTTGCTGATGCTCCTTCATTTATTTATGCGTACACAACACAGCAACATTTTACAGCTTTAGTTATTAACTTTGGGAGGGATTCATCGTCGATGATTACGACAGAAAATATTTTTGAGGGACTTCATGAAATTCGGTCCGTGATTCCTCAAATATGACACTTGAAAAGTTCTATTTCCATGGTTTGTGGAAGTAATCTAACTTTTCCTGTGTGTGAGTCTGTCTGTGCTTGTTTGCGTGTGTGTGTGTGTGTTTGTGTGTGCTTATCAGCTGTGTTACATATCAGCCAGAAGTGACAAGGGATGGTTTGAAGTCATGCTGGTGAGTGGGAGGTCCGCTCTGCATCATCGCTATAGCAGGCAAAATGAGGAGGGCTCCAGTTCGCACCTCCGACTTGGCAAATGCTTACTCATATCTGCTAAGATGCCAGGATGCTTTCTCATACGCATTCTTCAGCATGCAGCCGTGGCTCACCTATTAATTATTCAAGAGGAGAGTTGTGGATATTTAATGTTGTTGCAGGGCCTTTTTGATACACTTTTCCTTCTCTGCATTCATCCCTCTTTGCTCCTGTGCGTTTTTTTCCTGCTGTATCATGTATTGTGCAGAATGTCGTCCCCACTTACTCTTGTTTTTTTTTTGTTTTTTTGTTTTCTTTTTCTTTTTTGAAAAAAATAGCAAGAACTTTTTCCCCGTGGCTCTGCAGCCAAAAAGTCAACGAGAATGTGGGTGTGTGTTTTGGAGGCTGTGCGCCCTTGTCATGCTTCAGGTGATTTTAGAACGTGGAGCTGCACGAACAGGATCTCCTGTGCTCTCATCCCTCCATGTCTGCATTATTAATTGTCTGAGGTACCAACCATAGTTATTTGGACCCTGCGGGCACCTGGCACTCAGTACTTAAAATTAAAAGCTGCGATTGCATCCCATTGAAAGAGATAATAGCACTTTTTAAAATTGCATGTGGCTCCTGCAAAAGACTGTAGACTTAGTTTAACAGTAAGAGAAACAAAGAAAAAATGACTTAAAGAGGGGAAAAAAAGAGGGCGGTTAGTAATATCTTCATTTTGTATGTGGTGTATGTGTGTGTGTATGTGTGAGTGTGAGTGTGAGTACACCTCCAAGTGGATACTGACAAGATTCATGTGGCATTCTGTAGCCGGTAGTGGAGTGGGATTGGTCAATGCAACATAAAATGGGGGTGGAACACATTCATCAAGGTGGCAGAGATTTGAGACCAGAGAGGCCCATCCAATCACCTGCAGAGAATAAAGGGGAGAGGCATAAAAGTCAGTACAGCAAGGTCATTTGAAAAAGAAGCAGATAAGACGAAAGGATCAAATCTCCGGCGAGGGCGAGGCCCTCCTCTTGATGTCTGTCCCCATTAACTAAAGCCCTCGCCCGGCTTGTACAGTTGTTGCCATGCCTCAGCTGTCTGATACAATGAAGGGGAAGTGAAAAAAAAAAAAAAAAAAAAGGCTTGCCACACTTTTACTGCTTTTATGTCATCAAAATTTATAGTCTTGCTTGTAATTAAGTTTTTTACCTTTTCTTTTTTTTCTCATTTCTAGTTCAGGTCTTTAAATGTTGTTTTTTTTGTACTGTTTTATTGCAGACTGGTACTTAATTCAGGTGTGGTTACTCTGTGTTTTAGCCTCCTGTCTTGCCGTCATGCAGCGGCTGATTTGCGGCATCACACAGACTTCTCCTGCTCTGGCTGTTTGTGTATTGGAGCACTGGTAGCTGTATTGCTCTCGACGCTGCAGTATGGATTTAGTCAGTTTGTGGTTTTACCACAGTCACAGTCTGATGTCCACACACACATACACATACACACACACACACACACACACACATACACACACGTAAAGCCACACGCACAAACACAAACACAGTCAATCCTACAGCAGGTTTACTATGTCACACTGGGGGCTGCTGTGTAATTGGGTGAATCTGCTCTCCAGCACACTACAGAGATAGCCCTTTAAAATTTCACTTCACTTCTGGTGTAAACAAACCTTGGGATTACTAGGGGTGTAAATCCACATTCCACCATTTCTGTCGCTCTCCTCTTCTGTCATTTTTTTTTTTTTCTGTTGGCCAACTACTTTGAGAGTTTAGAGGTGTGTTAGGTGCTTAGAGTCTGTCTGTCTTCCTGTGTTTTCATGTTAACAAGAGCATCAATGTATGTCTACCTCCATTGCGGATATAGGTGTGTGTGTGTGTGTGTGTGTGTGTGTGTGTGTGTGTGTGTGTGTGTGTGTGTGTGTGTGTGTTTGTGTGTGTTTGTGTGTGTGTGTGTGTGTGTGTGTGTGTGCGTGTGCCATAGGTGTGTACTTGAGCATGACTGTCGTGCGGACACTTTATGTGGCAGCGGGCAGCTTTCTGTCTGTGTGTTCTCTGTGATAGATTGCTTGTCAGACAGCAGCATAGCGCCACTCTCACCGGCTGACGGAGACATTAAGTCACCAGTCACGTAGACGTACTACGTTTCAACATTCCTCTGGGAAAACGCTTTAACCCTTTTCGCTCCAGGACGGCTGTCAGATGACAGAGTGTATTAGTTAGACGCTGCTCACCACTAAAACCCACAGTACGACTGGAATCAGTGGAGTTCAGTGTCTTAATGCAGTTGCGTGGGAGGTGACGGACCTCTGTCACACGTTGCTTTTAGATGGGCCAATTGCTGGAGTTATGGGCCACAGACTATGTGCTACCACTGCCATGGCGAGGCTTGGCGTTTTATTTGACTTCCGCAGGCTGCAAGAGCAGAAAATATGGAACTGACTGAGAACATCTTCATGCACTGCAGCAGCCTGGGGGAGTCCTTGCTGAGAGAACGACCGCAACATTTCCCTCCAACTCTGTCCTTTGTTTTTAATGAAACATCATCCTTAGTGCTGCTGCTGCTGCTGCTGCTGCTGCCCCCAGAATATGAAAATAACACACTGTGAAAGAATGTGAATGTTCACACTTACACCTAAAGCAAATTGACTTTTCCTGTAAACCCCCGGAGTATTACCCGGAGTATACATTCCTTCTATACATGTGGCAGCGACTGTGGATCACTACTGTGTTACATTCCAAAGGCCGGCCTCAAACCAAACGACTCACATTCTCAGCTCTGTTTGATGCTTCCTGGTGCTGGAGAAGTTGCTAAAAGTCATTGAACGTCACTAGTAACCCAGACTTAAAATATATATGATAATATTAAACTAATGATTTCATTCTGACATTGGAAATTTGTCTTTGACAGTGAAATCACTTGAAAGGTCATTTGGTGTAATTCTTTTAAGATTTTAGTTTAAATTTAGTTCTCATTACTTATTATTACTTTTAGTTGAATTTTAGTCCCATACTCAGGTTGTTTTACTCACACTATTTTGTAATTCATTTTATTAGTGATTCATTGATCAGATTTGACAGACAGTGAGTGGTCTGGTAACAATAAGCAAACAACCCACCAACAATTGTCAGAATACAATAAAAAATTATTTAAATTTTATTTTTTTTTTTGCAAAGAAGACATGACTTTTCATGGTTGAGCCTCACTCGCTTCAACTGGCGATAAGACGAAACTCAAATTCAGAAATCTCTCATCTCATGTGAACCAACGCTGGCAGATAATTTCATGTTCATCTACGACTCCTTTGCTCCTAGTAGGAAGCTGATTGAGAAAATGGGCCTTTAAAAAATAATCACAAACTGTGATCAACATTGTAATTGAAAATTGATTGACTTAACTCACTGTGGCAAAAAAAAAAAAGAAAAGAAATCCCAAGTGGATAATTTGGTATTTGGTTGTGTTCTTCCTTGTCTTAAATTGGCAAGGCTTCTTCAATGTCTGCACAGTGCTGTCTGCTTCTTTCTTTTTGTCTGGGCTTCAAGGGGAGTTTGCTGAGATATCATTTGTTCTTTCTGTCCTACTGATGTGGCCTAATGGTTGGCAGGAGGATTTGATTCTGAGAACGTTTGCTGCTAACTTGCTGTGAGAACTTGATAGACCAGCAGGGCCACTGTGCAGTTTGTTGTTAAGCAAGAGTCCTCAAACAGGAAGTTGAAGTGGGCAAGACATGGTGCCTTTTACTTGATATCCGTCCGTTAATACCAATTCCCATCTTGTTATATATTCTTTGTTTATAAAGGGAATTTTATTATTTTGTCTAGTTGTGGCATCCCTATCTTGTCATCATTTTGTCAGATTCATTTTAAAGGTGTATAATATGAGATTTCCATGTCTCTTGATTATAAAGCAGGTCTAGGTTCTATATTTATACTGTGAAAGTATCACAGTGCTCAGTCCACAGAGAAATGTATTCAGAAACTGAGCCTTAAAACCAGCCGTCAGGACTTCTGTAACTTTGTGATGTCACAACAAATCAGTCACCACTCTCAGCCATGCCCCACATGGACCCACCATCCAACCATGTAGGATTTGGTTTCTCTCAGTGTTTACCTGAAATCTGCTATATTTTTATTGGATCACTCAGAAAACAGTCAGCCAATCAGAAGAGGCTCACTGACCTGCTGTTACTAGAGCTCCAAACAGAAGGGAGAGGAGATGTAAAACTACATTGAGACCACATATATATCTTCTTATGGATCAAAACTTTAAATAAAATTCTGGAAAAGTGTAAAATACATGACCTTTAACCGATTTTGAACACTAGCAAAACATATATTATAACTGAATCAAATCCCTATATAATATCACACTGTTTTTTTGTAATGTGCTTCCTTTCATTTCTTGGCATGACCATAATCCTGTCCTGTTTCCCATAATACTGCCTGTGGCTCTGCATTCACACCAACACCTACAGAAATATGGAAACACACACACACACACACTAGGGCTTGTCTACTGTTGGCCTGTGAGCAGCTCAGCTGGAACTGTATTGGGCTACACGCCTTGTTAAGGGCATTTTGGCAACAGTGTATACATAAGTAATTCATTTTCGGGTATTAAGTAATAACTTTGATCTCTGGTTGGTTTCCACTCTCAGGAGCTAGTGCTGATGTAGTAAATATTAACCGCAAGTTCATTTCCCACCACAGTTTTGCATTATGCTGAAACTTGTTTTTTCTCGTCCGTTTTTTAATTTTTTTTGGGGGGGAAGCATAATTCACATTAAACACCCCTGGCCCTGTGGCAGAGTTCTCAAATTAAGCAACATTTTGTTCATTTACCCATGATAAAGTTGTTCATTAGAAAATATACTTTGCCTTATTCTTTGTTATTACCTTGCCATTGTAAATGCCTTGGGAGCAATTAAACATGTGAAGTGCCCAATTTTCGGTCCTCGACTTCCAGTACTGAACTCTATCTGCATGTTGCACACATTTCCTATGAACTAATTAAAGTGAATCAATGACACAACCCTTTAAAATGGCGGCATATGTCACGGCCATCAGTGGGGAACAAAGGACCCTCTTAATTATTTTGTTCCTGCCGTTCCTGTAAACGGCTTGTCAAGGCAGCAGACTCAGTAGCCAACTCCTTGAAAAAGGGATGTCATGTACACACACACACACAGACAAGCACACAAACATAGACACACACACTGTCCCCTGTTTCTCTGTGACGGCTCCCTCTCTGTCTTATGAAAGACTAGTAATTGTACTACAACAATGACAATGTAAGTGCTTAAGTGTGACGGTCCCCTTGCTCTTCAAAAGCGCAGCATCCCTTATCCATCATTGGCTCTGGGGAGCAATTTCTTGGATGCTGACAACCATATCTTATCTTCAAGATATTTTTTTTTCTTTTGTAAGCCCTCCTCTGGCCCATGTTGGCCAAGTCTAATTTTGAAAAGTATGCTACATCCTGATATAAACATGTACAGTATATCCTGATCTTTTCAGCCTCCGCAGGGTGTTCCTCATTCATTTGCCCTGTTCCTCTGCTGCATCCTGCGGCCCTGCTGAAACACGCAGTTTAACATGAGTACGCATTAGTCCTGCTATGAAGACTGATGGACCAAGGGAGACCATGTTTTTCCCTGCATTGCAATTATTTACAATGCCTCCCTGTAATCTGAAATGCTTACATCCTCATGATATAAATATAAGAAATCATGTTACAGTAGAGCCTCCACTTTTAGTCACAGCCTGGGCTGTGGATCCTTGGTGGAAATGGTGACAAATAAAGGGGAGGGAGGTTTGAGGGTACTCTGGCAAATGACAAAAAGTTCGCACATGCCAGTTGTTTATGAGCATGCTTATTTTTTTAAGGGTTTCCCTTAATGCCCATCTGCAGTGTTGCCATAAATGCCCATCTGCAGCCCAGGAATCTAAAACTGGCTTTGAAAATCAACTGGCGGTCCTCCAAGTATGTCATCTTCTCCTCTGAGAGAATAGATGAACAAGGATGGATGGATGGATGGATGGATGAATGGATGAGAGGATGCCTCGACACGCTTGTTTTCTCCACCTCGTTACAACCGTTTCTGTGTTATCAAGAGCTTTGGCCTGCCACACTACAGAACAGCACTACACTTTGTATTTGACAACACTCTGCCTCACAGTGTTAATCACCTCTTAATTCTTGCGTTATTCCCCATCCATGCCCATGCATTTCAATCAAATAGGTGCTACTGTCCAAAAATAAAGCTGGTGACACTGCCTGGAGAGATGTGCTGTCAGTCTCCCTGTCTGATCATGAGCTATTATCCTCTCTGCTCACAGACAGGAGAGAGAGCTACACCAGTGTCTATGTGATCATGATCAATACATAATCACTTTCCTGTCACCGCAATGGCGCTATCAGGGGACAGTCCAGCCCCACAGACCAGCCATTTTAGAAAAAGGCTTTGGCACGCCATCTTTCTGACCTAGAAAGTGGGAGGGGGGGGATGAACTGTGGCTAAGTGAAGGCTGGACTCATTTAAACAGTCATTGCCATGGGATGCATTATTAGATTTGCACTATGCTTGGGTTCATTACATTAGTTTTCAATGTGCTGTTGTAAAAAAAGCGATAGCTGGGAGATCAGACAAAAACTATTTACTGACTAAAAAAAAAACAGACTTATCTCCTGACTAATAGTAAATGACAGGGGAACAGCTACAGTAAGTGCGAGTTAACATCATTTATTACATGGCTTCATTGAACAATTGTCTAATTGGCCAATGAATGCATTCTGAGGTTTGCAATTTCTGAATAATAGACGGCTTTTTCATATTTAATCATGTCGCTCCACAATCAAGAAGTCTAATTGTTGATAGTAATCAAATTATCGCTGACAGCAAGTGGGAAAAAAAGTAATTAACTGTGAAGATTTTTCCAGCACAATGTCAAAAATGTACCTGAGTACAAACATTATAATGTTAGTGAGACGCTCAGTAGTCTTTATGCACTTCAGACACTGTAGCTAAAACAAAAATAGAAATGCCGGAAATAGGGCCAACGCATCATCACAGAATTGTTGAAACGGACTGTTAGAAAACCATAACAAACTACTTAAGTAAAAAGATGTAAACAACACAATGCCACAGCGATAACATCACATTTAACACAGGTGTAACATCATAATCGCTTACATGCTAAACAAGTAGACAAAGATTGCATGCTTGTTTGGTGTGAAGATATTTTTTGTTTCGGTGATGGAAGCCTACCTAGACTGGAATGTGAGCTTTAATGAACAAATGAGCGGGGGTGGGATTGATTGATGCATTGTTAAAAAGAAGCTTGTAAGTTTAAATGGTTAGCTGAATGAAAGGTCAATTTTTAGTTTGTAACTTTATATTGTGAGTTTTCTCTTTAAACCTGCATACATGGATTTCTTTGACCACTTGGGGCAGAGCAACAAGCTCTGAACAGTGATATCACATAATAAAATTTATATGGCAAACTAAGCAAACAGTTAGCAGACATGGGGCAAGATTTCTATTCATTTTAGCTGTTTTTGAAGTGACCCTGTGAACGTAAGTCTAATTTCTTTAGCTTCTAAATGCACTTGTTTGCAGTAGCTAGTTGCTAACTATCTCTCTCAGGTGTTTTCTGCTAGCCAGGTACTGTTAACAGTTGCCAGTTGGAAACTAATGAAGATAGCAATTGGATAGTAGGAAACGACCCATTAATAATGTTATTAATTGGAATAGTTTTAACTACAATAGCTAGCGTTTAGCAGCTAGTTTGTGTGCAATTTGTTTACACTAAGTAGCTTGTAGCTAACAAGCTCACATTTTATAATAACAAATTTCATATTTATTTTATGAAGAAATTTTTGAAAACAGTCATGTCTGTTCAGTTCTTCTGAGCAGCATTTTACATTTTTTAGCTGCTCACACCTGCTGTTGACTTATGGCTGTAGTGTGTGGTGTGTTCCTCTTCTCTTTTTTTCTTTTTCAAAGAAAACTTTGTAATATCTAATATCTGCTTTGTGCATATACAGTAGAAATAAACCATCCACATTTCTGTGCTTCTGCCCCGCTGCCCCTTTCTCCCTGTTTTTCTCCCTCTCTCTTTCAACCCCTGCAGCGTAAAGCCAGTCAGACATAAACAGTATTGTTTTACCCGGGTAGGGCTCACAGCAGGGCACTGTTAGCCCCACGCCTCATGCAGCCCACAGCTCTCCCCATGCCTCAGTGATATCCCTTCTCTATGGCTCAGTGCTTGCATACATATGAATGCCCCCTGTCTTCTACCCTTCACGCCTCTGAGCTGGTCCGAGCTGAGCAGAGCCGGGATGTTACACGGCTGCCACGCTTGTTGGACGTAGGGATATTGAAGAGAATCTAGCATTCCGGCAATAGTAAATTAACTGTAATGACACATTCTTTTGAGTGATTATAGGTATGATGGTACTTGAGCTGAGAGTGCTTCCCTGTGGTGTGGTTTGCTGAGTTGTACTATGGGTGAATTCTGATCAATAAGGGCGAAAAGTAAAAAAAAAAAAGAAAAAAAAAAAGATTGTAGCTCATGTTCTTGTTAGAGCTACTGGAAGATAGAACCTGTGTGCATGCAAATATTATAATGAACACTTGGTAATAGTTTTGTGCAATGCAGTGTTTTGCACTTTGCAGAATATCACATAATGTGAGCCACATCTTTGCAGAATCATTTTGTAGAGTAGTATAATGTTTTATTTCATCTTTTTTTAAATCTTTTTTTCAACACTCTTTATTGTGGTCATTATTGTTGGTTATTTGACAAGAAAATACAGTATTCCCTATTTTCCTTCCATCATTCAGCAGCCACTAGCAGGGGTTAGATACTCAATCATTGTCATTAAATTCCTGTGTGTCAACTGAAATGTTGTTGTTTTAATTGTTAATTGTACCGCTTTAATGTTGGCGATACAAATAGCAAGTCCAAAAACTTGCTATTTGTAGATGAAGTTGTAGACAAGTGTAGTTTTTAATTCCCTCTCCTGTCTCTTGATGGCTCAAACCCACATCTTTATGACCTTCCACTGTTTGGTTATCCTTGCAATACTTCTATGGAAATAAGCATGTTATAGAAATTAGTTGCAATGTCCTTCAACTGGCAGTGTGTGTCTAATCGGGCTGCATCCCCCAATTTATCCCCTCCCTGGTTCAGAGGAGATTCCTATTGATTTCCTAACACTGAGTCAGCCGACAGAGTAAGTAGGAAGTGTGTGCCCTATTATTTGTTTCAGTTGATAAAATAGAAGGCTAGACCCTCATGTCTTTATTGTAGGGCCCATTCAGAAACAACAGGCCCTTCAACCCCCCCCCCCAAAAAAAAAAAACAAAAACAAAAAAACAAAACAGCTGTAAAGTTGATGTAAATGCCTCATATACAATAATGGCACCTTTGGAATTGATGTGTGTTGAAATTATTGTCATGGTATTAAATCGTGTGAACTTGAGAACATGATTAATGAGATTACACTCAGCGGGGGAAAACAAGTGTGAATGCAGGCTGTATTTTCATACATGCTTAATGTGTGTCACCCTGTGGGTTACTGCCCAAACCAACAGAAGGAGATTTGCTTTCCCAAGAGAAGGTTACATGCAATCTCTCAGTGTCTGGGCATCTGCTAGACAGCAGGAGAAGCCTGAGACAAATCCATTTGGACCAGAAATAGCATGATTGCACCTACTTCCACATCTCTAACAGGTTTGACCAAGAATGGTGTGTACAGTAAGTAACACGTTTTCTGGCAGAAAAGCTGCCAAAGCAGTGGAGCGCACAGGACTTCATGTGCATTTCATGTTTACATTTTCCATTGTAGGCTTTTTACATAGATAATTCCTCCCCGCACGGCTTTTGTTTATAGCAACCGTTCAGCTTTTTCATCCCCGGAAGTTTAAAGGTGTTGTGTTGCTATTATTGTAATTGCTACAATGCTACAGGCTTCAAATAAAAGCCAGAGACAATGTCCCTCCTACAATTGAGTTTCTGTGCCGATTGCCTGGCCTACAGCTGCATCCATCTCTGCAGTGTCCCCGAAATTTCTACGCATTATCAAGGGGAAGGATGAACTAATCTGCAGTGATTTGAAATAGGACCAAAACACTGGCTTTCCTAATCCTTCATTTTTTTTATCAGGGGTGGTGAGGAGCATTTTACCCCTGTGGGAGGGAAAGAAAGAGGGAGCTATTTCATGCTTCACCAGTTCCACTGTTTTTATGAAGATTTTTTCCTACCCTCTACTACCCCTGGTTCAATCCATAGTGTAACTGAATTTATAAAGCCTGTTTGCAATAGTCAGACACCTTTTAGAAGTACGAAGGTACTTTTCATAATTAGGGATGTGTAGATGGCTGCCTTCTCCCTCTGTAGTGGTAGTAATTTAACTTTAAGGCAGATAAGGCTCTGTATCTCTGGCGGAAAAAAAGAGGTGCAATTTCCTTAGCTGTCTTTCATTTTATTCATTTGACAATTGGCAAACACCTATGGCACACAGGATATAATTTGCTTCCCAGCATTACTGCATGAGTGCACCAATTTGGATTATTGCAAACATCTGTGGAATATAATTCATATAATTATGTTTCCTTACATTATGTCAACCAATTTATTTGATATTTTATTTACTTATCTAACACGTTTGGGGACATTTCCACATGCTGAAACTCTGAATAGCAGATGCGGTTAACATCATATGCTGAGGTGTTTTCCTATAGTACAGTCAGTTCCATAATGCACAGCGTTAAAACGTACTGTGAAATAACTGGAATCTCACAGTTTTTTGTTTTTTTTTCATGTAAACTGGGACTAAGTGATCTAAGCAGAGAAAATTCCAAGTGTATCAGCAGCTGACATCCAGTTATAATGTGCAGTTTTTTTTTTCGTTGAGACACAGCAGAAACACAGAAACAAAAAGGAGCTCATTGATCTGCTGTGATCTAAACAGAGTAAAAGGCACGGGGTATAACAAGCAGTAGGAAATTTACAAGGTAAGCTTTGGCAACACAACAGCATAGGTCATGATAAGACTATGAATTACTAGAACACCTCCGTCTCAGAGGACCACTTGAGGCTCTCTCACTGTGAAATAATTGGGTTGCAACAGTGAAACTCCTACTCCAGTTAGAGTGTAAAGGTGGCTTTTCGCTTTGTTTTGCTGTTTGCAGGACCACAGACAGAGCAGCGACTATTAATCAATGGCGGACACGTGTAGCTGACGGCGTAAAGAGGGAGATGAGTTCACAAACTGTAGCTGGATGTGGAAAACATCTTTCGTGAATGGCTGATTATGAAAGGGCCCTTTATGTTTTGCTGTGGCGGAAATGTTTTTTTGACATAATATTCCCAGTTTGTTTTGTAAATTAGACATATATCTTAAGTCGTCTCTGTGCTCCACATCGGTCAGCAGGTGAGTTTGGGGGGGGGTTTCAGCGTGCCAGTGGAATACAGATGTCTGATTTGTGGGTTACACAATGTAAACTTTGTGAAGATTGTGTTTCCATCACATCTGGCACTGCATTTTTTTTATTTTCATGTTTTAATTCATGACTGGAGCCTCTGAATCACAATGTGAGAGCCAAAAACTCACACTTGGCGGAGGTCTGCGCTACGAGTCTTTTTTTGTCTACACTGGACAGACTTCGGCGCCTGTGGCAGGACCCGTGCTTGTCTGCGACGGGGGACATCTCCCTTTGTTGTCAGAACACCTCCAAACATCTTTCACAGAAACAATTACCATACCATCTGTAGCTTCCTGCTAGCACGTTGCTCGCTGTCAGCACGTCAGCTCGCCCCCCCCTCCCCCTCCCTCTGACACACCACTCCCTCACACTGAGACTGATGAGGAGCTAGGTCATTGTGATTTAAAATGGATACGTTTAATTGCGTTAATAGTCACTTTGTATTCTGTTTTTTTTTTCAGATGCCTTATAATGGAGTTGTCAATGGCGGATTGAATTCTCACTAATGTAGTTTCTGATTTGCCTTGAGCATTTGGCGGAGTTGGTGTATTGATGAAGGCCACTGTATACATTTCCTGCAAACCTTCAATAAAAAACTTAATTTCTGTTAGAGTGAATATTGTTGCTGTGAAGGTAATGGCTGACTGCACTGGTTTTAAATGAATAGTGATATTGAGTGAAGTTTTCACAGAAAGTAAAGTGTTTTTCTTTGAGTGCTGAGGCTTATGATTTGCTCAAAGTGATAAGTATCAAAGACATATGGTACATTTGATTATCTTTCAATAGTGTATTCAGGTGCTGCAATACACCTGTTAGTGTGTTTATTCAAAGTTTTGCAAAGTCTTGAAAACCAACAGCTGTGAAAAACATGTATTACTTGTCAATTTGTAGATATGATTACTTTTCCTGCTGTGTTATAATGAATATGTGACACATCCATCACTATCATGTTGATTTGCACACAGGCTAACATGTCCAGCAGAAGCTAGCATTACGAAGGTGACTAATCAGCACTGACATGACTGGTTTGCTCAGTTCTACCAGACACCCGTTACAACATATTTCATCTGAAGTCATGTCACATTTTGCTGCAAGTAATTGACACTTTGATGCCAGGACTGTAAACACACAATTGAAAGACAAATTAAGGGCACGGGGAGGCACATTACCAGTTGCAGTTTGTTTTTGTGGGTTCACATGTTGGTTCAAATATCGTGTTGTTTTCAGTTTGAACTCAAGACTGAAACATTGAATTGGGTTCTTTTTTTGCATCCAGTTAGGGACTGTACATAAGTATTACAGGGAGAAGAGATGAGAAATGGAAGGTGGTGTATTTTCTCATTTAGTGAAGGTAGTCTGATGTTTTGGACAAACATTTTCCCACAAAGAAATTATATTTTATTTCAGCCTTTTCTTATTTCACAGAGCTGCCACCTATGACCAGCTCATTTACTCAATGAATAAGAGAAGAGATAACTTCATTGTGTGGGATGCACAATTTGCCATCGTTTCTAATGTGAGGTTTGGTGGATATTGTGAAAATTATTACTGCATTTACATATTAAGTTTAAAAGAACGCCACTTTTAATTATTTGTGCAGCTCGAGTTTAGTATTTGTTGTCTGTTGTATTATTTTCATACATTAGAGGGGAGGGTCAAATTTTTCTATTTCAAGCAGACGGTCCATTGGACAATCATATAGTGTCTTGTTGTTTTTTTTTTAAGTGAACCATATGGTTCAGCTTCCCTCCCAATCCCAATAATTTTCATACAGTCCCTTGCTTAGGAAATTAAAACAATGCAGATAAAATTCTTAGAAACTGCCAGATTTCATCTACTCTGCTGCACAATTGGCAGTGGGTTGTAAAAGTCTGACACGAGATGAGACAGATGAGACTTTCGAACAAATCAAACCCACTTAGGGTCAAACAGTCTCATCTCGATTGCCTCAGCACTTCCAAACTGCACTTCACAGCAATGTAGAGATGATTCCCTTCAGAGTTATACTTCATAACTGTCTTTCTGTCCCACAGGTACCCCAGTTACCCGGGTAACAGCTTCAGATGCCGACGATCCAGTGTATGGGAACAGCGCTAAACTGGTCTACAGTATACTGGAGGGACAACCGTATTTTTCCGTAGACCCTAATTCAGGTAAGCACAGTAGTTGTCGACTTGTTACTGTCTCCAACTTAAATTGAACATGGAAGACATGGCATGCTAAACGCAACACACCCAATAACAGAGAGGACCAATATAATCTCTATGACTTAAAAATAGAGACATAAAAGGATGACACCTCTGTGGGGCAGCCTAACAATGGAGCTCTTTGTGCTGTTAGTCACTGTTTGCCTGACAAAGCCCGAAGAAGATCTGTGTGAGATCGAAACGTTGCTTCATTAAATTTAATGGGAGCTATTAACACAGTGTGCAAATCCTTTGTCTGTTTCTAACCAATGGAGAGCATAATGTATTACAAAATGTAATGAATGAACGCCACGCCCATGATGGGACAAAAAGGAAAGAAATAGACTTTACAGTAAGACAGTGATTACATCTAAGGATTATTTCAATAGTCCTCTTCTTCTAGACAGGACCAAGCACATTAGGCCAAAACCTTTTTAGTATTTAAACATTGTCCTTTTTCATTACCACTGTCGACTTAGATAAATGAGCTTACAAAGTCACCTCAGGTCAAGTAGCAGGCTATCAGTGTTTGACCAAGTCTTTAGGTAAGTACATCCGAATGACATTTACGAATAACTTTACCTTAGATGGGTCCAACTTATTGTGCATAGATGCAAATTTGCCGTGTTAAGGTCACACCTCAACTGTGAAGCCTGTCTTAAGCTCTCAGGGCCCAACTGTGTATCAGACACCAGGAAAACAACTGGGTGTTCAGGCTATAGCAGGGCTATAGCAAGCAGGCTTTTAAGCAAGCAGTATCAAGTGGAAAATGATCGAAAAAGTTCCTTGCTCCAGCTGAAATATTTTGACAATCTCTTGTCTAATAGCTGACTGTTATACCACTACAACCATGTTGCAGCGGTTCTAATAAAAGTATTACAACTGTTGACAAGTGCTATCCAAATGTTTTCAAGCTTTCCGCAGCAACTTGAAGGCATCAGGGTTTTCTAAAAAAAAAGTCCCTGCTCTTACTCTGGCAAAAATCTTGAGACATGCTGCATCTCAAAGAAGAACATTATTGGTATGAGTCGTTGTGCTTTACATGCCCAATGTTCAAAGTTGTTAATGACCAACTTTGATTTGAATGGAAATATTCAAATGTAATATATCCAACCCTGTCTCCCAGAAATGATGTTTCTATACAACTAAATTGCAACAGTAAATGTGTTTTGAAGGAAACATAATTGGATTTGATTGGATTTGTTTGACTTCATTGTCCACCTCAGTGGAAATTTGTCTTTGTCTTCTCCCAGTAAAGAACAGTCAAAAATACATGCAATCCACATAACACAACACAACAGAATACACAACATACAATAATACTAATGAGCAGGTAGCAGCAGCTGTTAACAGCAAAAAATCACAAACAAACAAACAAACAAACAAACAAACAGAGAGATGATGCTCCCCCAACATCATAATGCTCACTGCATTAGGTTTTTCTAATAACATGAGCAAATGTTATTAATTAACATACTTAAGGCTTGTGACCTCCATCAGGCTCATCAATCTGGAGTGTCGCTGGAGTTTTGACCTCTGTAGACTTTTTCCTCTCTCCGGTCTCCTTGGAAGGAGGTGAAGTTTTGCCAGAAATCTCTACTTTGCTTCCTAAGTCACAAACATGTTGAATCTGAACATATCAATGAAATGTTCAAGGTCAATGTATTTTTTCCATCAAAATAATTGATCCTGCAATTTGCACTTGTACTGACTACAGCCTTTTTACACTTTGGGTGTGTGTAGACACTGGCAGCATTGCAGACTGTGCTCTGGTTTCATACAGAACAAGTTTAAATCAGAAAATGTTTATTTACATTTCATCAAAAAAAAAAAAAAAAAAAAAAAAAATCTTTCCCTACTGAGCCCTAGTCTCTGTGTGACAGTGGAACCACAGCCACCTCCTAGTGACTCCATGGCTGATAATAAATGCGGCGTATTATTCATCCTAAAATGATGTTGCCTCCAAACATAATCCAGACGATTATGTTGTCATCACAACATGATTGGTAAAGCATAATTTCTAGGAGTCAGGATGGATCTATGAGGAAATCAGTTTAGCTTTTTGGCTACTTGGTAAACTGTGACATCTAAACATCAACAAGACATCTAGATCCTGATTACATGAATATACATGAACATTCAGGTGTGTATCAACAGAAACTCCTCTTCCACGCTGACATTTAGGCTGGAGGGTCATCCTCTACCTGCAGCATCTTTTAAACCAACCAGTTCATTAGAATTCATTAACATTCATAGTTTAGTTTCACATTAGCTCATATTGATTTCTAATGTTGCCTGGGTTTTGGCAGCATCAGTCTCTGTGCTGCCAATATTGTGGATTCCAATGAAGAAAAAAAAAAAGAGACTGAGGTGACAGCAGTGAGTGAGAGGGTGGCTTTTTAATATGCGTGTGCACTGCCTGCAGGTGCTACAAGTTGCACAGGTTCCAGCAGGTGGAGATGCAACAGCTTTCCCACCTGCTGGCCCACCTGAGGTAATCTAATTGTGTTGTGATGCATTAGGTTTAAAATTCATATATTTCCCGAAAGGACAAAACAGGGATTTATAGTGAAAAAAAAACACACTTATCATAAGACCATAGCCATGGCTGCTAATGTGTGTCGTTAACCACTATCTACTCTATATGTCGATGCTGTTATGTAACCTCACCCCTTTTTAGCAAGCCCATAAGGGACAGCATTACCAAATGCACGCTAAAAAGGAGCTGACCGTGTTGGTTATAGCTTAAAAAAAGTTGTGTAACAACAACAGGACTGCAGGTAACTCAGCCCATCTGTTTTTTGAGATGCTGGCGGATTATCGCTGCATGTGGCTGCTGTTCAGTCAGGCTCCCAGGCTCGCTCCCTTCTCCTACCCCCTTCCCTCTGCAGCTGCACACTCGCGTATGTTTCAAAACACAAACAGTGCACTGAGGCAAAAAAAAAAAAAAAAGAGCGTGTTACTGGCGGCTCCATAGCTAAATTGAGGAGCGTATACCTTTAATTAAAATGTTAAGTTTAAAAAAAAAATGTTGTTTAATGTGTTAAATAAGAAAAACACACACAGCTGATTTGATGAGTGAAATGGAAGTAAGACCCTATAAGCTGTGTCAACGGCTTCCAATAAATTTAATAATGCAACATTTGATCTTACGTCAGGCTTCGTCAGACAACATTTAATGACAGCACAAATGAAAAGCATCACACACACACACACACACACACACACACACACACACACACAAGATATTACCCACAGGTGATTGGAATCTACATGATAAAATCACCTCGGCCCTTATACTGAACCAGGAGGGTGCTGAGTTAGTGTTGCCTCTCCCAGCTGGAAGTGTGGGCTAGACGTGTAGGTGGCTGAGGACAAAAGTATGCCTCTATCACTGGAATACACTCAGACAAATACAATGGTTTTCTCTATTGTGTTTGTCCCGGTTTAACTAGGTCATCTGATGGTTTGAATGCCACAGCCCTATCTGATCATGATGTACTCAATATCACCACAATTCAACAAAGGGCCGCATGGAATTCATTATTAAAACTACAAAATTATCAGATGAGTCATATAAGTGCAGCTTTGCATCACTAAGTTGCGTGTTTTCCATCAGCTGATTGGTCGTCCTAAATGCTAAATGGGCCAGCACTCGTATGCTGCTGTGTAACATCATTGGCTTATGAATTTAAAATAATGCTAGTAATAATAACAATAATGATAATAATTACTTCTTCCTTTCACAAGGCAAACTCTTCAGCAGCGTCATGATGCATAAAGTTATCTCGAAACAGATTCCAGATTGGATCTTTAATTGCTTTTTCAGCTGACTTTTTAACATGTGTCTGTAAGCAATATGATTAAATAATGGTGAAATTACATTAATAAGAAATGAGATGGAAATCGACGACTCGCAATTTGGAAAACAGCACACAATAAACAAGCTGAAAGAAAGGGAGTCTCAAAATTTATGTACATAATTAAGATGAATACTCGGTTCAACACTTGGAAATTTGGGCTCGTCCTCACTGCTATAGGCGTCCCAGCGTTCCGAGCGTCTGCAGCAGCCGGAGCGTGGCTATAGAAAACGCACTGAACGGACAGTTTAAGGATTAGCATTCATGCTTTGTGCGATTGCGGGAGCACACGCAGATGGCTCATTCAAGTGAGCCAGATGTTTTAATGAATGTTAATGAAAAATAAAAGGTAAGAGGAAAACAACCATTAGAATGCATTTGACACTTATAACACCACATTGGAAATGAAAAGCATTCAATAAATAAATAAACATCATGCCCCAATTCATCACTTGGTTAATGGTCGGTGAAGAAAAAAGAAAAAGAAGTTGAGGCAAATATCTATGGAAATGAGTGTTTGTCTATCCTCCCTTTTCAGTGATTAGGAATTAATTTGAATAATTAACGATGATCAACAGAGATGAGAGTGTTGCTTCTAGCAGGATAACTGAAGTATGTTTGAGAGTGTGTGTGTGTGTGTGTGTGCGCGCGCGTACGTGTGTGCGTGTGGAAGAGAGAGTACTAGTGTTGTTTGTGTTGCTGTTTTTATTTATGGATTCATTTGTTTGTGTGAGTGAAAGCGAGGTAGGCCTACCTCATTGATGCCAGTCAGAGATCTTACTAAAATCGGACTCGTGATAGGCTACTTTGTTTTTTACTGCTTAGACTAGTGACATAATACAATGTGTGGAGTATAAACACTCGTATATGTTTGTTTATTCCTATTAGCAGAGCAGAAGGAATAATAAGAAGAGTTATATTAAAGTCCTTTTTAATTGGGAAAGTTAATGTTTTAAAAAGTCAATGATGCTGTGATTATGTTCACTCACTTTGTCCTTCAGACTCTCTTAATGTTACCCATCTATATATACAAGGATGTGAGAAAATGCACTTTGTACTGTATGCAGTGTTCCAGTTTCTATTATGTCATTGTGGGGGATTTACAGCAACTGCTGTAATTCCTAAAATAATAACCAGGGCCTTTATGTACCTCAGCTGCAGAGGTTAACAGTCTTTACTTCTAATTCCCTCTGTTTAATAATTGGTGATACCAGTATTTCAGTATGAAGCCTCGTTTTCATTCACTCATGTTTGCCCTGTTAAAGTTACGTGTTAAAAGTCTCATTTTGTATAAAGATAGATTTCCATGTCTTGTTTGATTATAAAGCAGCTCTAGGTTCTATATTAATACTGTGAAAGTATCAGAGCGCTCAGTCCACAGAGAAATGCACACAGCCTGTATTCAGAAACTGAGCCTTAAAACCAGCCGTCAGGACTTCTCGAACTTCTGTCACGACTAATCAGCCACCACTCTCAGCCCAGCCCACCCGAAACCACTGTCCAGCCTTGCACGATTTCATTTCTCTGAGTGTTTACTTGAAATCTGCTATATTTTCATTTGTTCACTCAGAAAACAGTCAGCCAATCACGAGAGAGGCTCAGAGCCTGTCCAATAAAACACCGGAAAAGTCACAAATATGGGACCTTTAATACAAACTCAACACTTCCTGTAACCGTTTCAAATTAGTCCTTTAACATTTTCTGTGGACTGAAACCCTTTATTTCCTGACAAGGCTTTTATTGCTCTGACGTGCTGCAGTAAGCGTATTGCCTCATTTCGAGTTGCTGGCGTTTCTGATTTTCTTACCCACCCACTGATGTGGCAGCCGACCAGTGCTCCCGATGGCCAGTCAAAATCAGAAATGGATTTCACTGTCAGATCTCAGACTCCTGTGACAATAGCCTTTTTATTCTTTATGTTTGTATTTTAAGATCATTTTATATTATACTGAATTCTAAATAAGTGGTTTGGCATGCCCTGCTGTGTGGTGCTATCCATGGTGCTGAAAGAGGGATTTAATTCTGACATGATAAATTAGCACTTAGACTTTTGTTTTGCTGTGTATGATGGTATCCCCCATGTGGCAGCAGTGCAACGTATAAAATCCTGCAGCTACAGGTCAGGAGCTTCAGTTAATGTTCACCATCAAACATCAGAATTGGGGAAAAAATGTGATCTCAGTGACTTTGACAGTGGCATGATTGTTGTTGGCAGGCGAGACAGAGTATTTCTGAAACTGCTGATCTCCTGGGATTTTCACACACAACAGTCTCTAGAGTTTTTTTACTCAGAATGGTGTGAAAAACCAAAAACATCCAGTGAGCAGCAGTTCTGTGGACAGAAATGCTGTGTTGATGAGAGAGGTCAGGGGAGAATGGCCAGACTGGTTGGAGCTGACAGAAAGGCTGCCGTAACTCAGATAACCACTCAGAATGCACAACACATCCAACCTTGAGGCGGATGCGCTACAACAGCAGGAGACCACGTCAGGTTCCACTCCTGTCAGCCAAGAACAGAAATCTGGGGCTGCTGTGGGCACAGGCTCACTGAAACTGGACAGCTGAAGACTGGAAAACTGTAGCCTGGTCTGATAAATGTGGATTTCTACTGAGGTGTGCAGATGGAACAAAACCTGAATGTCTGTGTAGGATAATATACTTGCTACAATCCTTTGTTAATTGAGTTTAAACAAGTTCAAAAGTTCATTACATAATTATCATTATCATTATTATTATTATTATTATTGCGTCATATTTGTGACCCCAAAGAGTTAAAGGTCCCATATTGTATAAGATGTCTTTTTGGATTATAAAGCAGGTCTAGGTTTTATATTAATAATGTGAAAGTATCAAAGTGCTCAGTCCACAGAGAAGTGCACACAGCCTGTATTCAGGAACTGAGCCTTAAAACCAGCCATCAGGACTTCTGTAACGACTAATCAGCCACCACTCTCAGCCCAGCCCACCCGAAACCACTGTCCAGCCTTGCAGGATTTCATTTCTGTGAGTGTTTACTTGAAATCTGCTATATTTTTGTGATGTCACAACAATGTCTCTCAGCCATGCCCCAAGCCCCATCCACCGGGACGTATCATCCAACCTCGCAGGATTTGTTTTTTCTGAGTGTTTACCTAAAATCAGAAAGCCAATCAGAAGAGAGGCTCAGACTATCTCTTCTGATTGGCTCACCAACCTGTTGTTACTGATTCCAGAGAGAAGCCTAAGCGAGGAGATGTAAACTACATTGAGATGGTTTTTGATACTTAAAACTACAAATATATCTTGTCATAAAGTTGCTTGTTCAGTCATTACCCTGCAGATGTTCATGATTTATAGAGCTATATAGAGAATGATGGTAATAGCAACATGTAATGCTTATGGTGGAGAAAAAACCCCAACCCCAGTGAAACAATGGTAAAATGAAAGAAAGCTTGTTATATTGGATAATTTAGATTTTCTGAACAAGGTTACAGCTCCTTCCCCCAGTACAACCTTGTTGATGAGGTAGTTATTTTGTTATATCAAACTCTTGTCCTTCACGTTCTCTAGTTGTTAGATCATCAGTGTTGCGTGTGACCTCCAAAAGCAAAAATCACCCTGAAATTGTGCTACATCTCTGAGGAATATCTATCTCAAGAATAGAAAATGGAGGCACAGACAACATCCTAACCCCTCCCATGTTTTTCATCATAGCTAAGCATATTCTCATTGTCTGAGGCAGCTCAGGACCGAGGCAGGGTGTCATGCCAAAGCCTGGCTTTTATGAGGGGTTTTATATTCATTTGATGATCCTGCGGGCCTCTGTTTCCTGAGTGGATTATCCGTATATGCCGGTGCTGAGCCCTTTTTATATTCAGCGCTGTGGCAGAGTCAATAAGGTCCATTCTGCATACAATATTCAAGATTATACAAGACAGACAGCATAATTCACACTCAATCAGAATACAAATGACTGCAGACAGCGAAAGAACGCATTTGAAAACAAACACAGCTGATTCTCAGTGCTGGAGCTGGCTCAGTCATGACCACCTTGCTATGCTCACAGAGACTTGCTTTTTAAGAGAATAAACTTGCAGGGAATTCTCCTCCTCCACTCGGTATGGAGCTCTTGTTTTGTAAAGTCATGGTTTGAAATAATGCATATTATAACCTCGAGAGTCAGGTGGGCATGAAGGTTACTGTAGGCATTGTTATGCTTTTTTTTCTTATGCTTGCCTGTGCATACTCTCATGAGCATCATTAAAATGTTGTGCAGAGTATATCAGTCATGTTTATAATTGCATTAATGTGCTATGAACTGTTTCCACCTCCAGCAACCATAAAAATTGCTCTCCATGGGATGGATCGGGAGATGAGAGAGGAGTACCTGGTGGTCATTCAGGCTAAGGACATGGGAGGACACATGGGGGGCCTGTCTGGAACGACAACAGTCACCGTCACACTCACAGACATCAACGACAATCCGCCAAAGTTCTCTAAAAGTGAGTCACTTCGCGACCTTAAAACATCACAAATCGAATTACGAGGAGAAGCAAATGACTGCCGCTCTAAATGAGTATTTCTCTGATTGGTCATAATTGGGAAAAATAAATGTTATCTTCTAAATTTCATCAAACAGGCTCCTAAGAAGCTCATTCCTCTATAAAGGCGGCAATGTCTAATGATGATACAGTGCTGTAATATGCTTCCACGATTTAGTTTAATTTGATCAACATTTCTAGAGCTATGTCTCTTCCTCCACAGGTCTGTATGAGTTTATAATACCTGAAGACCTACCATTAGGGAAAATGGGCGGCAAGGTGAAGGCAAATGACAGAGATATCGGTGAGAACGCCAAGTCAACATACAGCGTCATCGAGGGAGACGATCAAGGCGTGTTTGAGATTATCACGGACACGCAGACACAGGAGGGGATTCTCCGACTGAAAAAGGTAAGACCTAAGAAACTCAGCTAAAGTCACTTCTTCATGATCTCTGTCTTTGTGACTCACCGACCGATTGTCAAACACACCGGGGCCGTGGGTTGCAGGGTGCAGGAGCAACAAGGTGCATTTTTCTAATGTGAGCCAGAAAAGGTATAGCAGCTACATCAATCTGCTACCAGCTAATGACTCGAAGGCATGGGCAAATGCTGTATAAAAAATAAAAATAAATCATGTTTTTCTTGCTAAATGGCATGCTAACACGAGGACAGATTGCTGAGCCTCTTCTGTACCACTTCTATGCCTTAGCATTTGAGAGGAGGCTTCACTCGAAAGTGTAGCATTAAATATTAAAAAACTGGGGGCTGAGTAGCTTGGGAGCTAAAGGAGCATTTGCTTTTTCTGTATATATTACTAAAACCTATATTTTTGTCAATTCCAAAAAACCTATGGCAGAAAAAAAACATCACGTTCACATGTTGCTTGCTTGAAGTAAAAGATGAATATTCCAGCAGGTGTAGACATTCAAACACATTTGGCAAATGTGTGAAAATAAGAAGTCTGAATAGCTTCCTTTTCTTACACTATACTGTTATTTTCACATTAGTCTTTTGGGCTGCAGCTGTTTTAGCTTATAGCAAATCGCTACATATTGTAAATGTGTTCAAGCCCTCATTCTAACATTGGGTAAGTTCTGTTTTGCTGACACCCACATCACCATCGCCATAAGAGCAGATGGACTGCACCCAAAGTTTTTTGCAATGTTAACACATCCACATGTGAGAGATGGAGTTTTTCCACTGCTGCCCTTTGAAGGAACTTCACCAGAGCAGTTGCTGGGTAACTGCCTCACTCAAGGGTACATTGGCAGTAGCTGTTCCAAGAAGAAAAGACAATACATGTTAAATTTGTTCATCTAGATATTCCCAGGTGTGTGGTCCCGAGGCAAACAAGCGACATTCCCGTCATAAAACCTGATTTTGTTTCACCTTGAGGCGAACACATTAGCACATAATGACACAGTGCAATGTGTCGTCGGTGGAGCATTGTATTGAATTAGCAACATTGTATTCATCAGTTCATTTTAAAAGTATGGCAGAGGCTAAGACACATGAGACACATGCAGTATGAATATAAAAGTTGGATTAAAGCTGTAGAAGTTTGAACCTGGACATTGTTGATCGCCTGTAGACATTTAGAGCATGAAATCCTATATTCTGCTCAATGCTGAAATTTACATTTGAAAACTGCAATGCATTTTAATAACACTTTGACTTGCAAGCAAGTTGAGACAAAGCTGCATCTCAAGGACATCTGTGAAAAATCAAACTGAGATTTGAACACATGCTATCAAAGATAGCCAAAGCACATGCTATTTATATATGTATGTATTCTGTATCCTAAGTCTATAGAAGCTGTGCCTGGTAGAAGATGTTTGCATATATTGAATCATACGCATGATTGATGGATGGGCGTTCTCAAGTCTTGAGTCATGGTTGGTTCAGTGTCTGGAGAGAACAGCTATACATCACTCAAACATGGAATGCCATTGTGTTGTGATGTAAAATGACATTACCCCAAGGACATGCGGTGTGACTTTGTCAAAGTGTGAACAATGAACTGCGTGGGAGGTGGAATGTATAAGAGCTAAGGCAATCTGCTGAGACTACGATTCACTGCCACTAAAGAAAACATCAGCACTGGAGAACAAACTCGACACAAAGTCATAAAATCTAACTGTTGACAAAGCAAATGTCAAATGTGTTAGTCTTTTAGGCAACCTCCACTTCCATGTCCCGCAGAGAGCCTCACTCTTCCCATGTCTGCTCGGCTTTCTCTCTGTGGCCCTTGAGTCGGTTGCCTACATCACTAAGGCGAGATAGATGATAACGTGTTGGGAAAGTCGCGAGGCATTTGCACACTTAGTGTTTCTTTGCATCCCTCCAGACAGCGGGGTCCCAAGTTTAGACGACTTAAAAGAAGCAGTTGTTATGCCGTCGCTCTTTTGTTCCTCACCAGTGTTATCCTGACAGAAGAAAAGATTCAGCGTGACTCTTTCTCCAACACACCCTGTCCCTGTCAACAGCTGTACGGGACTGTAAACTGCCATCTAACGCGGAATTCAAATTATTAAAGATCCTTTGCGGCAAGGTTAAAACATATTGATCTAACTGAGGCTGGAGAGGCACAAACCAGGGCAGAGATTCTTTGCTGTTTGGGTTTTTAAGCTTTTTATCTGCCAGCCCCCAGGCCTGTCGAGGGATGTTAGTGGGATGCTGAGCTTTCACCCCTGCAGCCAACGCTGAACTTTGAAGTCTCTAAATGGCCTGTGTACATACTGATTTGATGCTAACGCTTGAGAGAGACCGAAGAATGACACAGCAGGGTTGTGGTGTGGGACACGGCGGCGAGGGGGTGTCAACTCAGGAGAAAGAAGAATGTGTCTGTTGCTGTCTCTGTTTAGAAATTTAGCATCATTCAGCTAAGCCATGTTTGTTCAGGATCATACAAGAATGGAAAACTGGCTGTGCAACCTTGACTCCAAAAAACCTGCTACATACTGTAGCTCGACAGTTTTCTTTTTACACTCATGAAACTCTTTAATAATCAACGGTAGTTGTACAACAGTAGCACTATGCATACTAATAAAAATCAAAGTGGTTCTCTCTGGATTACTCATTCAAAGCGCTCGGTTCGTTTATTGAATTAATAATTTGAATGGGTCAAAATATGACTTGCATCCTGATTCCAAGGCTAGGATAACATACAGTATTTAAAAGAGCAGCTTGCATAGATGCTTTATTTGATTCTGTAATTGATAATGAAAAATAATTTTAATCAAACTTTGCTCTGCTAATCAAAGAAGCTGTTTACTGCCATGTTTTCCTTAAACCATTTAAGTGGATTTGGTGTAATTAAATATGCCAGCCCTCCCAACCCCCTTCCCTTTCAGCTCTTTGTTAGGACACTGGGAACAAATGTAATGAGTTGTTTCCCCATGCTGTCAAGTGGGAATAACACTGAAATATTTTGATAAGGGGGAAGCAAAGTAACGTGAGCCTATTTTTCCTGGATTAATTCAATGTGGTGCTACATTAGGTGAAGAGCGTCAAAAAAGTTCTTGTCAAGCTGCTTTAATCAGCATTTTTTATATTGACAATAGATCAGGTTGTTATGAACGATGTGAAATTGGTCAGTTAAAGGGATCAACCTACAGGAATTAATCATCTGACTCAACTGTGGATAGTTTCAGCATCCTTTAGCTCATTGTTTTGGTTTCATGGCCCACAACAGCTAAAGAAAAAAAGTGTTGTGTTGACAGCTTGTTCTGCTAAGTTGCAGAAAAACAACAAACAAACAAACAAAAAGCAAAAGTGCAGCTTTAATATTCCAGATTTGCAGCTTTAAGTTTCATTGGATGATGCAGCTTTAATTTTGATGATTAATGATTTAAATTTTGTACTTTTTACAGTATAGCCAGTGTTGACTCATATTATTAACACTGAATGGCAGAATTTCAGTATTCCGACAATAATATGTGAAACTACTTACGATAAAAAAAGAAAGAACAAAAGAAAGAAAGCAAGAAAGAAAGACATTACATAACAGTAAAGTGCCAGATAGCATCACCTCTGTTGGACATCAGCCATCCAAATCAATGTTTGTACCAATAAATGACTTTCAAATAATACATCCTAATAAAACTTAGGCCTTTTTCCCTCTCCTCATTTCCATATAATGGTTTTGACTATCCAGCCACAACCTTATACAGGCTCTTACTCTCCACTACACTCTGAATTAATCCATTGGCTTGCGGTCCAGCCACACTCTGTATTTTCTCAGCACAGACGGCAGGATCAGAGAGAGAGAGGGAGAGAGAAGGAAGGAACGGAGGGTGGGTTGGTGTCAGGAGTGAGGAGGAGAGGGAGGAGGAGAAGAAGGGGAGGTTAATAATGAAAGTGTTCCAAATAGCTTCTCTGACTGTGGAGGAGTGGGGCTTGGAGAGGCTTCAGGGGCTTAGGTCTGTCTACTAGTGTCCTGATGCCAGGAGTGTAGGAGTGTGGAAGTCAAAGCCCTGGGTCGCCTCTCCCGTCCCCTCGGCTGCTGCTACTGTCTCGCAGCCGGACCAGACGCCCCTCCACCCACATGCCCCCTCTGCCCCCAGAACTCTCAGCACTGGCCCTGTCTGACCTCAGGGACAATTCCTCTTGCTCTCATCCTCTTTTTTTTTCATACTGAATACATTTCTCGTTTTGTTCATCTCCCTCCTCTTAGTCCTCGCCTTTTCCCCAAGCCAGCTCCCATCCCCTCAAGCGGCAAGGCCCAGTTTTGATTTCCCTATAAATCCTGGTTATGGAGCGTGGAAGTGACTTGATCCCATTATTCTAGTAGTATGAGAGCGACCAGAGGTGATTCAGAATGAAATTGTGACAGTCTGGGGTGTCCTCGGAGATGCCAGAAGAGTAAAATTGTGACTCTCCTCTTTCTCTTAAATATTAATGAAGAGGCATCTTTAAAAGAAATACGGTATAGCAATTGAAAACAGAGATTAAACAGATATGTCAGTCACACAATGACATGTCCTGCACAAAGCAATTTTTTATTTATTTGATGTGAGCTGGTTGTGATGGCACTGTGAAATAATCTGCTGTCACAGAGAGTGTTAGCAGAGAGATTTTATGTTCTCTCATGCCGATAAAGGCTGGAAAATATTCTCAGGATGTGCAACTCTGTCAATAATTGTCATTTATTGTGACTGATTTGATTTAAATCAAACTGATGATCAGATAAATAAATCAAAGGCCTGCTCAGAACATCCACTCGCTCACTTTATAGTCCACTATATAGTGAATCGGCCATTTTGTTGCGCTGTTCGAATTTTCAACTGTAAATTTTATCCACTCTATGGTGCACTGCAAATTTGTCATGAAGCGCACCAAAATGCAATGTACAGAAGATGCACACAAAGCTAGACCATCATGCATTGCGGCCTGTCTTGTAAAAGTGCCGCAGAAGACGGTGTCATCTCGCTAACAGGCTGGCTGCTAACGTTAGCTGCTGGCTAATGTGATTCTTCCAGGAGAGTATAATCCTCCTCAGATGTCTCGATCGCGCAGTGGCTCGTCTCCTCCTCTGCCTGATTGGCTCACCGACCTGTTGTTAGAGCTCCAGAGAGGAGCCTGAGAGAGGAGATGTAAAACTACATTGAGATGATTTAAAACCACAAATATATCTTCTTCTGGGTATTAACACTTCAAATAAAACACAGGAAAAGTGTGAAATATGGGACCTTTAAATTCAAGTTTAAAAGCATTTTCAGCAACAGTGTCAAAACTACTCATTATGCAGAGTGGCCTCTTTTAGATTCTTCTATTGTTCCTAATCTTGCTGGGTGAGGTGGAAGTAACTTTTACTGCTCTGTGATGGGTAGTTTAAAAGGGTCCAGGAGCTTAAAAGAGAATTATTTCAAAGCAGCAGAGACCAAGATCTCTCCCTACTTTTGGTCCCTAGTATGAGTCAGGCTCCAAAATCACTGGATACATTCCCTATAATGAAACTTGATAGCGTCTTTCACAACATCCTTCCTGCCTGGTGAACAACACAGACTTTCTTATCTCTGACTTTGTTCTTTTCCAATTCAAGGTGACCTTGATGACGAGGTCAAAACTGGATGCAGTGTGTAAAACTTGTGTCGAGTGTCCCTTTAATCTATAACAATGCATTGTATTTCATGAGCTGATCTTATGTTTTGTCTGTAAAATGTCGATTTTAATCTATAAAGCATCTTTATATTACACTTAATTACATTACTTGAGTGATTTGGATACCTCTGTTGGACAACGAAGCAGTTTTTGATCATTCCTCTCTTTGCCCCCCCCACAGCCTTTAGACTACGAGAACAAGAGAGCCTTCACGCTAAAAGTCGAGGCCACCAACATCCGCTTGGAGCCCGGCAACAGCGGACCCTTCAAAGACACAGCAACAGTGAAGATTGTGGTCGAAGACTCCGACGAACCTCCTATTTTCTCCAAACCCATGTACTTACTGGAAGTGAATGAGAACGCCCCCATCAACACGGTCATAGGGACAGTCACCGCCAGGGATCCGGACTCCAGTGGGAGCCTCGTCAGGTACGAGAATGAATGCAGTTCACAGTGAGCAATGTAGAAAAAAAACCTCTAACCATCTGCTATTGACTGACCTGACAAATACAAGTCTGGAAGAGGAAAAAAAAAAAGCTCTTTAGTGCAACTTCAAGAAGTGATGGAGAGAACAGGTTAACAAATTCTTTTCAGGCTATAATGACTTGTTTTAATAAAAGGGTCGATTCTGAGGCATGCAATTAAATCTCTTCATGCCTGCCAGTGACCTTTGGAGACTGCCATAGTGTCTCTTCCAGTGAGGAAGTGACTCAATGATCACTCTCATTTCCACAGATGTACAAAAAAAAGAAGAAGAAGAAGAAGTAGATTATGAGTTGAAGGCGGCGCAACTTTTCTCTTTCACTGTATTACCAGCCCTGCTATATTCTCCACTTGTGTGACTTATTCTTGGAAATACCACAAGGGCACCTTGAGGATAGGTTATACAGGCAATTGCTCTCCCTCCATCTTGGCATTTCATTAATTCTCTAGCGACTTGCTGACCGCATTCCCGGGACAACATTCAACAGGTTGTGTGTAATTGCATGGCGAGCAGAGAGCAGGCTGGGTTTCATAGATTGGCTGAGGCTACAGAGCAGGGCTGGTGCAGTCTACGGTTTCTTTTTTTTTTTTTCTCCCTTTCTGGTGGCATCCTCATGTTTAGTGATGAGATTGCTGGGAGGAATTGAGCCCTGAGGTTGCATGATGTCCTCCCCTGGTAAAAGGAGAAGTATATTTCATGTATAATGACATCTTTTGCCTCTCTCTGTCCTTATACCATGTCACAGTGCTCCTAAGTTTGTCGATGCAAGACTGAGAAACCAGTGTGAGATATTATGTGTACAAAAGTCCAGTGTATTATTAAACTGAATCATCTCAAAATAGCACATCCTTTTGAATTATGCCCCGTATTAACAGCTAGTTATGTTTGCCTACTTGTTATTTGTCTCCTTCAGTGCGCCGTTATTGAAAGAAAAATTAGCTGAATAATGAATGAGCATGAATGCAGATGGCAGCACCCTGCTGACACAAAGTCCTCACACATTTGCCGCCGTGAAACTGTCCAGATATCAACATCCTGTCTTGGCACTTGTTAAATGTTTGGAGCATGATGGAGTTCAAACTGAGTCTTACTGCAGCGGGCTATTTGCCTTTTTGCAGTCTGTTTCTCTCTATTGTTCTTTTTCTATTTTTCCTGAGGTCATTCAGTTGCACTCGCTGTGTTCATTATGCTTTTAATCACCAATTTTATGATTTTTTTGTGGAGAAGTTGTTATTTTCAGAATGGATCGGTGCTCAAGGACTTTGTGTGACTGTCAGGCCGAAAAAAAAAAAAAAAAGAAAAATCCACTGCAGTCAGAGAAACAGAAAAGAGCCCTCTGAAAAATCTTCTTTTAATTGAAGTAAAACTTTCAATTTTATTCTCCAAGAGAAAGAAGAAGGAGAAGGAGTAAGTGGCTGATAGAACGCTGCATTAATCACCTGCCAACTCCTGTAAAACCTCTGATCAACAGGGAGAATAAGTGCTCAAAGATTACACACACAACCAGACATTTACTTGCCAGTTTGCATTTTGTCACAACAAATTGCTTTATCTCTGTGATTTTCTTTGAAGTCCAAAACATACATTTTTTTTTTTTTTTTTACCCCTGCTGCAAATCTTCAAGATGAGCATGATCTATCACAGATGTCAAGTGTTTTCTTTGTGGTGGGATGAGATGAAACAAACTATTGTCATGGAGGGCTTAATATGATGAATCACCCTCACCAAAGACCATTTGATTTTACTCCTAGCCAGGGTTTGTATTAGCCTGTAACTCTGAGCTTTCGGCTGATAAAATGATTGCAGTCTGGAAGATTTTAATCCTCCACATATACTGGCTGACAGAAGGCTGTAGCCTCAATTATTCCCCTCCCGAGAAAAAGAAATATGTTCTAAATAGTGGAGAATCTTAGTAAGCCAAATATTTTGACTTAGGTTGTTTGCAGTGCATACAGGGTGGCAGCTAATGATTATCTGCTTTATTGAGTAATTTGCCATTTATTTTTTATAGTAATAATAAAAATAATTTGGTGGCAGAGTGCAGCTATAAGAGCACAAGTTGATCAGCCTCGGATGGGTCACCTGAATGAGGGTGGCTGATATTGGAAAGACCAGAAAACACCCAATGACCTCAGGATACATCGCTGATGATGTGCCCTAGCTTAGCATCAATAGATGTTTCCCTACAGCGGTTAGAGTTTCCTGCAGAAGTGGACAAAGTACACAGCTCCATCACTTGACTCACAGAATAGATCTTCCTGATCAAATGTTACTCCAATACAAGTGAAAGTTGTTCAGTCACATTTTTACTTGAGTTAAAGTACTGGAGTACTTTCTTTTTAAGTATTCTTTAAGTATTTCTTTAAGTATTCACAAGTAAATTTTTTTTTTATGTCAACATTGTTGTATTGTTCCAAATTCACAGAACCGACTGACTCTGAAACAACCTACTAATGACTGACTGACTGTAGAACCTGTAGGTTAAAAAACTTGTAGAATAAGCTACAAAAACATTAGAACTGTCTGTAAAAAAAATACAATGGAATCAACATAAGGACAGCCGTTGTTGTTCTTGTATTTCTTTTTTTTTTAACACACCCCCACCCTCCACAAAACAGCATGGCAGTGTTCTGACACAGCTCATAACCATTGTTAGGCCACTGCCAAGTTCAAATTGAGCGGTTCAAAAATTGCAGCAGGCACAACATGACTGACAGTGTAGGAGTTGGCTGTGATTGATTTTTCTCTAGTGGTGAACACAATGAATGGCCTGTCACAGTTTTAATAATAATAATAATAAAAGATACTTAATTCTGCTGAATAAAAGCTGCTTCAAAGTAACGAGTACTTCATAGAAATGTAGTGAAGTCAAAAGATTTGTCTTTGAAGTGTAGTGGAGTAAAAGCCATAAGTTTCCCCCCCAAAAAAAATATTATACTCTACTAAAGTACAGATACTCTGAAAATATACTTAAGTGATGTACTCATATCAAGTAATAGTACTTTGTTACTGTCCACCCCGGTTAGTGAGTCCAAGGTGTGACCAACAGTTGAAAACAGAAAAAGATATTCAATTTGACTTAAAACAGAAGAAGCAGCAAATCCTCACACTTTTCTTATTTAAAAATGGAACAGAAATCACTAATCATTTGCCAATTTTGACGATCAACTAATCTGATAGATCATTGCAGCTCTAAATAAAAAGTCTTTTGGTCTTTTTTTAGGTGACATACTTAAAAATGGTGAAGCAAACAGACCTGGACAGGACTATTATTGTATAAAAATAATTATATTATTAACCATAGCCTTTTTATCTGTTTATCAATATTTGTCAAGAAAACTGGAAAAAGCTGAAAAACCAAGTTTTCTTGTGAGAATAGTCGTGAGTGTATCAGCTGCAACACATGGGTGTTAATCTTTACACTTGGAGTAAGCGTATTTTATACTTATCGCCTGCAGCTGTGCTCCTCTCTCCACTCTGTCTCTTTCTCCGAGTCTCTTATTCTCTAACTTAGTGTTTTGAAAATTGGAAAGAGAAGGGGCTCCAAAAACAAAGGCTATAGTTAGTGAAGGAGGATCTATAGCGGAGGAGTGGCAGAGGAGTAATGGCAGCATTGCTGCGAACGTTCATCTGATCACCATTTGAACCAGCTCTCATGTCGACCGGCTCTGATTAGAATCGCTCTCCGTCTCACCCCCCCCCCCCCCCCCATCCAGCCCTCCAGCCCTCCAGCCCTCCCTACCCCTCCGAGCCAGACCAGACCAAACCAGTCTGCATCTAAACCACTCGAGGCGAGTGCTCTGGTGGGCTGCCATGTCCTCTGCACTCTGGAGACAAACAACCCCTTAGCTGTACTTAATGCATCCAACCAACAACATTTCAGGTGCACTCCATGAAATACTCCCCCAGTATTGCCTCTCTCTGGAGCCTGTGCTCTGTCGTTTTCTACCTGACTGATCACAAATAAAAAGCAATGTGACATCTGGCAGTCACTATAGCTGTCTGACACGAACTGCTGGATTTCATGCAATAGCGGGGACTGTATTTTATTCCAAAATATTGATACTGTGACAAGTGGTGCCAGAATCTGCTGCTTTGGATTTTAAACATGTTTGGTTTGCATCTTAGTCTTCATTCTCTCTCTCTTTTTTTTTATCTTCTTTTATTGTTGCAGGGAATTGTAGGAATGTAATGGAATTCTGTAAAGCTTGTTTCTTTGTGCAGGCTTTCTTATGTTGTTATAGCACAGCTGACAGCTGACATGCTGCATATGGTAATACAAGCAGTCATGTAAAGGAGATGGCTTTGAAATGAATGGAAATTTAATGTCAGCGTACTGTTTTTTGGTTTTTTTGATATTTCGTTATTTATATGTAACTTTGGACTCTCAAGGAAACTCCTGGTAAAAGAAGAGCCTGGGATCCAACCTGAATGAAAAAAAAAGGGAGAGTTAAAACACAACTGGTCAGCATTCAGGGGACGGCAAAATATTAGTTCTACATCTGTGATCCTCCCAGTGGAGTTACTGACCTAATAACAAGCAAGAATGTCACAGAGGCATTTTGTCCTCTGTTGGGGAAAAAAAAAAAAAAAAAAAGCATTTGTTCTTGATCTTTTCACCTGTTCTTTCCCAACGTGCACAGGCACTCAGTCACTCAGATGCACACATTCACACTCTAATGGAGATGAAAACCCAGCAGCCACTGTAACACATGCACAGGTGTGAAAAAAGGAGAGACACAAATGTCCACAGAAACCTTTCCAAGGCAGTTTAACCTTTACAGCTTGCTAACTAGAGCCTGACCGATATACTGGCATGGCCGATATTGTATGGTATGTATTAGTATGTGAGTATATATGCTAATAAGTTACAAACTTAAGTATAGAAATGACAAAAAAAAAACTTTTGTTAAAGGTCCCATACTGTATAAAGGTAGATGTCCATGTCTTGTTTGATTATAAAGCAGGTCTAGGTTCTATATTAATACTGTGAAAGTATCAAAGCGCTCAGTCCACAGAGAAATGCACACAGCCTGTATTCAGAAACTGAGCCTTAAAACCAGCCGTCAAGACTTCAGTCACAGCTGTCAGCCATGCCTCAAGCCCCGCCCACCTGGACCCACCATCCAACCTTGCAGGATTTGGTTTCTTTGGTTGTTTACCTGAAATTTGATCCAAAATTCATCCAATCATTTAGCCAATCAGAGGAGAGGCTCTATTCTTCAGTGTGTTGATGGTTTGAAAGTAAAAATCTTTCAGGTTCTAGAAAAAAAAAAAAAAAGAAAAGAAAAAAGTGTTTCGGTTGGATGGTCACAATTTTTCAATAACTACATTTAAAGTGACACTATGCGACTTTTAAAATAAGGAAAAATACATCCCTTCTCTTACAACTGAAAGTTTTAATTCATAAGCTATAAAACTCACCATTAATCAATTTAATATGCTCAGGAGCTTTGCTAATATGCTCTTGCTTGGTCTGGTATGACCAATAGCTTATGGTGACAAACTTTAAACAGAAATTGCTGCGTAACTTATATTACTGAGTCAGTTTCCTGACTTAATAACTCTTACTCTATAACAGGACGCTACTGGTACATGACATTTAATATTTATTAATATCAACTCTCGCCATAGCGGTTGATGTTAATCTAAATTGGTCTCACTTTAAAGGGTTTCAAGGATAGTTATGTAAAAAATATTCACTCATACATCAGTGTCTGATTTTTTTAAAAAAACTCTTATTTATCAGCCTCAAAAATTGCTCCAGTGTTAATGCAGCACAGTGAAATCTTTGTCTGACGTAAATAGATGTTTTGAAGCAGTACTTCAGTGAGTGTTGCACTCATGAAGAGGGGGACTCACAAGAGAAACAATCAAAAGAAGAAGAAGCAGAGACTGAGAGAACCTAAATATCGACCAGCTCCAATAACACTGGATCCTACATTCTCCAGCATGCAACAGGATTCAGTGTTTTGCTGTTGAATGAATCAACATGACCAGCGCTTGAGGTCTGATGCTGGAGGATGTTGTGGATTGCCACTGTGTTGTTGTGTCCTTGCTTGTTTTTTTTCTCCATTTTTAATATTCAATTTAAGCTTAAAGACTATTACATCATAATAAAACAAGCCTGTGTTGCTAGTATGTGTCACTGATTAATAGTGCAGTTAAAATCTTATTGCACATTTAGTTTATAAACGCTGATTCGTCTTCGTTGGAGAGAATCATTTCACACTCATTATGTGGTGGAAAAGGAAATCACTGGGTAATGTATGAGCAATGATAGCCACGACGGCTAAAGAAACAAAAAGCATTGACACAGACGCTCAAAGGGAGAAGACGTTCCTGGCTGTACCGTTTGATTGACAGGTGATCTGTGACAAATGCAGTGCAAAATCATCAGGAATCATGAATGAAAGGAAGAAAACGAGAGTATCAATCTCACTGATTACAACTCCTACTTATCTTTTTTTATGCATGGAGCAGCTTCTGCTGTCACACTGATGCATCTCAGTTATCAAATTATGTTTGTTTTATATCGAGGCTGAATGTCTCTGGACGTGTGTTGCATCAGTCGTAAGAGAGCGACTCTGCTGTGAAATATTTGGCACAAACATCCTCTAACGTGACGTTTGACTGTTCGGCTGAGGTCAGTCCAATGCCGTTTCAAGGCTTGTGAAAAAAGCTAAAACGAGACGACACACACACACACACACACACACACACACACACACACACACAGACACGCATTTGCAATCCTCCACATCACACTCAAGAAAACTGCGCACATATTACGCTCGGATATCATTTTTTATTTGCTTTTAATTCTTTTCACATCACGTTGTCAGTTTGAGTGACAGGTGGCAGAACATTTCAGGGTCTGTCTCCTCGCTTCCACGTGAGGCTGTCAGCGTTTGACTGGGATCCACTCAGTCTGCAGGAGAGAGGCTGCTCCCAGGTGGTTTGCTGCTGTCTGCCTGTCTTGAAAGTGCTCTGCGTCTGCAGGGCAAGAGAGAAAGAGAGGGAGGGATGGTGGAGGGGAGTTAGGAAGAGGGGAGGGGGGAGAGAGTCCTCATGGACCTCTCCCAGCCCGGCGTCTAGAGGATTTTACACCATTTCATCTCAAAAATGGAAATGTCACGGCTCGGTACATCTCCCCAACAATTGGAATCTGGGCCAGTGGTTTATTTATTTCATTTCTTACCATTCTTGTATAAGCAGCACTCTCCTTCATATAAATTGTTGTTGTTGTGACTTTGTCTTGGGCTTTTTTCTGCTGCTCTTCCTCTATTTCTCTTTTCACCCCCCCGCCGTATCCCTTCCTTCCTCCACCCCTCCTCTATCTCTCCTTTCTCTCATATAAATACTGCAGGGTTCCTGCCAACAGGTCTGCACTGATAGGGATGAGCGGTTCCACTGCGAGATGGTTACGAGACCCAGGGTTAGGAGGGAAGAGAGACAGGGTCAGCAGGGCGCCTGGTGACTGAGGGATGCCTGTGTGGGGAAGAGGGTCTGAGGGAAAAAAAAATGGATAGGGGGGATTGGATTAGGAAGAGCTTGAGACCCAGCTGGATGGAAAAGAGGAAAAAAAACAACTTTCTGTTAGTGAGAAAGAGGGGGAGAAGAGATTGTGTGGGGATGTAGGAGTGAGCCGGAGAGAGAGAGAGAGAGAGAGAGAGAGGAACAGGGACAGTTTGTCCTGGAGGTATGGAAACACTTGTACACGGTACACGTTGTAATTAGCTCACGTGAATCACTGTGGCCTTGTGTTTTGGGTGAGTAGGATGTTTATGAGAGTCACACATAATGGCTAATGAAATGTGTGAAACCAAAGATGACCCATAATGACAGATTCTTTTTTAGTCAGTTTTGTGTGGGCTCGTCCCAAGAATTGGCGCTGTGCGTGTTGCAACATGAAAGAGCGATTTCACAGCTTCAAATGGCATCGGAAAATTCTCTTTTATGTGCATTCCAATTTCATACCCGCTGCTGGAGTTTTTTTTTTTTTTTGGAGTTTTATGTCTTGCCACTGTTTTTTTTTTTTTTTTTTTTTTAAGACTGTACAAGACTCAAAAAGTCAGTGTGTCACAGGAATAGGGGCACAGAGAAACAGTTTGTCAAATGTTTCCTTTGAAAGCGGGTTTGAGTCACTCTGACACGAGCTGCTTTATTGACAAGAACCTAATAGTGACTGGTGGTTTCGAAAAGAAAAGAAAATCATTTTTTCCCTAAGGCTAGACAAGGTCACACATAACAGGCCGGTCACTGGTTCATTTCCATTACATCCATTATCCCCTCTCTCACCCGCCCCCACCCTCTGTTGTTTGAGCCCCTGTGTGACACAATGCTGTCCTAACTCATTAATGCAAAGCCTCTGGGAGCCATTGAGTGTTGACAGAGCCCAAACAGGGTTAACAACACCCCATCTCTTACCCTGACATAACATTTACTAATGGTCTTTTTTTCTGCAGCGGGGGGGGGGGGTCACCCATGATCGCAGGGGGGGGAGGGGCTTCTTGGGCCTTATCAGGCTTTAATGCCTCCTGCTGCTCATGTGATGCCTGTAATTATTCCTCAGATGATAATATATTGATTTCCTGCTGGTTTTAATGTGCATTAATCTACAGGTTTCTCTTGATGGATAAGGTCCCGTTAGCCGCAACACCCGAAGGAGCTGCTAAAGACACTTTGGCGGTGCCGTCGCTCAACAGTTTTGGCTCAAATTTCTGGCTTGTCTCTTTGCAGATACTTCATCGATCGGCACACGGACCTGGAGAGGCAGTTCAACATCAATGTGGACGATGGGAAGATCACGCTCGCCAAACCGCTGGACCGGGAGACAGACATGTGGCACAACATCACAGTAACCGCCACAGAAGTCAGTAAGTAACCTCTGCCCGCATCTGCTTCTCCCCTGCTGCGCACAATCCTTCCTTATGAAATGTAATGCCCTATTTCCAAAGTCAGCGTCATGTCAAGGCTCTCATTTGCACGCAAGTTTTAAAATAACTGAGAACTGCAGGAGGTTCCTCTGAGCGACTCCAGTCAAAAGGAATCACTGACCTGCTCCACACAATCCTCTGTTCGACAGTATGGCGCTTTGTAAACCATCCCTCTTTAATCGCTTCAAGAGTATGGCACAAACAATTAGCATTTGAATCCACGGAGGCATTAAATACGTTAATTTGCTGAGTTTTGATTGAATTAAACAGCTCAGTAGTCAATTTGTGGCAATGCAAGAACATTAAGACGTATCAAATAAACAGTTTTAAAGACATGCTCCAGAGTGGATTGCTCCAATGCCAGCATCCATTACAGATTAAAGAACATCTGCGAACCGCAAAACTCACTGACTACGTAGAAAATCTTGCCGGCAGAGCTACAAACAGCTCAGACCATATGTAAGGCTTTATTTGCATACAGATTGTTTCAGGGGGGCTGTATGTTGTGATAAAGCTTAATGTACCCCTTAAGGCTATTGGAATAGAAATTTACACAGCTTGTAACTTTTTTTTCCCCCCCTGTCCTCTTCTGCTCTATCTCTATCCGTCTCTCTCTCTCTCTCTCTCTCTCTCTCTCTCTCTGTCTCGTTCTCTATCTGTCCCTTTCTTTCCTTAATCAAAGGAAACGCACATTAATTGTCAGAATAAATGAAAGCTCAAACACTGTCATAATGTTTTGGCCGTGCAGTACAGACAAATCCCACCACCGTAGCAGCAGCCCCGTCGGAGGAATTGAGAGTGTCTCATTTGATAAGCTGGTTGCCTTGTGAAGTCTTGCACCCGTACATTTAAAGTGCGTTTTCATGCCTCTTGGCAAAGTAACTGTGGCTGGAGATAGTGGCATCTCCGAGAACACCTAATAGGAATTTGCCAAAATAAATATGGCAGTTTTGCTATTCTTCATGGGCAGGGAGGGGAAAGCAGTGTCTTCTCTGGCGTGAAGAGGAATAGATGTGTTCCCAGTTCTATCCCGATGCCATTTGCCACCCAAACGGAGACACGTTCTGCCGCCTCGCACCAGTTGACATCTGACTAATCAGATTCTATTCCCTGTCTGCTGCTGGGGGAAAGTCACTTTTGCAAGGAGGAGGGACTCTGTCTCTCGCTCTCCCTCTGCCCTAATCCATCTATGCTGTCTATCAGACTGTCAATTTCCTCTCTCCTCACTGCTTACCTCTTTCTCAACTCGTCTACCGGTCCGCTGGAGGCCTTGAATATCTGGGGCATCCTGTCCGCTGCTCCAAAAAAAGAAGATGACAATAAAATAAAGAAAAATAAGACAAATATTTGTAAAAGACAAACGTTTGTGACATTTTCATGCAAATAAAAATATATTTGTTTCCTCTTCTATAGTAATTGTTCAGTTTCATGATACCAGTTAATGTTAGACTGTGACATAAATGAAAAGTTAAATATATCTCATTTCATCACACTGAAGACTGAAGTTTTCCTGCCACAGCTCCACGAGGTTTAGTCAAGCAGCTGAAAAACGAAGCCAACAGAGAAGTGTTAAAAACTGCAGTCACTCCAATGTCCACTGGAGGCTGACTCCAAAAGCGAGTCAATCCCTACAGCCTCACGTGTTAAAATGTTCAATTTTACAGCAGAAATAAACATGTTTACATTCGAGTTTAAAAAACAGTTTTGGTCTCTTTAGCTAATGTTCCCCTTCTTGACAACTGTATGGGAGGTGAATTTTTATATAACTCACCCGTTTACTCAAAGTTTATGAAGAGTTAAAGTTCTGCATAATTGAGGGCGTGGCCGCTTTAAGTGCGTATACTTGCCACAAACCGTCACGCGCCGTCTGTGCTCCACGTCTTCGCCCATTTTTGGACTAGCTGGGAGTTTTGGTGGAGTCAGACACTGCAGCAGCTGAGCTTCAGAACCGCTCTTCAGAAACCTGTGGGTGACATCAAGGTGGCTACATCCATCTTCATTTACAGTCTATGAGTCAACCTGTGGCTTGTAGTAATTAACATTAACTTTACATAGATGCTGTCAAGGCGACATTCATGAGGTATCTACCTTTGCTGAGACTGTGTCTCTCTACAAATGCTCCTGTTACTCTCCATTTTAGGTCTTGCAGCCCTGCAGCTGGCTCAAGAGAATGCAAGGGAATCAAGACAAATGACATTTTCTTATAATTACCACAATGGCCACAGTTTAGCAAAGGTTACATAGTCTGACTTTAAAACTATGTATACGATGAAAAACAGCCTCACTCCTCAGGGAATCTTAGGTTTATGTCTAAAGCATCAAGACATTGCATTTGCTGTAATTGTAATTGCTGTAATAAATGAATCAATAAAAAATAACAAAACAAAACAAAACAAAAAAAAAAAAAACAGGCCAAAGCGACATGGCCTTCTCGGGGCCACATAATAGATAATTGCTCTAAAAGTTGGCATTTGCTCCACAGATTAATAAATACAACAGTTTACGTGGACTCTCGAAAGGGACTGTCAATTACCCCTGATGAATAATTCCAATCAAAATCTAATCTAATTAAACTGCCTTTTATTGTCTTTTTAGACTTCAGTTACCAGTGACTCATTAATATGCATGTTTTAACCCTCATGTTTTAAACATTACAGTGTACAGGGGATTTTCAAAAGCACTTTGAATGAGATATTTTTTTTCTTTTCTGTTGCCTAGAATCCTGTTTTGCATCACTGATACCAGCTGAAACGTAGATTGATGTGGCTTATCATCTGTCCTCCCATCAGCTCAGGAAATGAAGGGAGAAATAAAGATTGAAAATAAAGGAAATTAAAACTAGGTCACAGAATGTACTTGGGATTTCATGCGTAACCTTGTTTCCCTTTTTTTCACCCTAGTTTTGTATTTTGCTCATTGACTTGTCATTTGTCTTCTATCTATCTATCTATCTATCTATCTATCTATCTATCTATCTATCTATCCATCTATTAGGGAATCACAGTCAGATATCGAGGGCAATTGTGGCCATCAGAGTAATGGACATAAACGACAATGCCCCTGAGTTTGCTGCCGAATACGAGGCCTTTCTGTGTGAAAATGGAAAACCTGGACAGGTAAGGAAAGAGGTGGCTCATTCATCAAACAAGTGATCTATCACTTTCCTTCTCTCTCTCGCTTTCTTTCTCTTTCTTTCCTCCCCTCTAATGATTGGCCACAGTGAATTATAGCCTATTTATTTCCCTGGGAAACTACGGAGGAGGTGGGAGTGCGGTCCTTTTCTCCCCTGCAACAGTTCTCCCTTGACACAGTGTCAGCAGAGCAAAGGGGAAATGAGAGCAGTCAGGATTGATCAGAGTGGATCATAATTCAAGACTGTCTTTCATGTCCTGCTCCAGATGGCACAATGCTTCCCCCAGCCAAAAATCCTGGACGAGTACTTAGCATTCTCCATCTCATCAATCGACCTCTTTCAGGGGACCTGTGTATGTACAATAGGGGGCTTTATTGAAAAGGGGAGAAAAAAAAAGAGGAAGTGAAAAAGGGAAACTGTCCTGCAGGGCCTGAATTCTAATTTCCAATCAATCATAAAGACGTACGGCACGATAAGACCTATGATGACAGATTAACAGATAGAGCCAGGAGCCTGAAAGTGTGCCAGACGAGACAGGACCTCATTGATAATAATCTCAAACTCTAGGAATGAATAGAGCGTATATTTCATCAGGTGTGATCCAGCCAGTATTACACTGAGGCAATCTCGGGTGGCAAAAAACAGGGTAATAAATAGGCTGCCACCTCTAATGGCTTTGAGCCCTCGTCTATATATCTTCTCATCTCTGTGTTTTCAACGCAGGTGATCCAGACCGTCAGCGCAGTGGACAAAGACGACCCGATCCAGGGCCACTACTTTGACTACCGCCTGGTCCCGGAGATGCTCAACAACCCCAATTTCACCATCAAAAACAACCAAGGTGAGAGAGAGAAAAAAGAAAAACACGGAGAGAAGCGACTCTTCTTGTGACAGAATGAGTGAAGTTTCTGTAAATTTCTCCAATGGCTTTCCAGTCTAATCTCTAACCCGCGGCATGTTAGCCGTTCTGGAGATGAAATCTGGTGGATCAGTGTAGCTCACAATTAGCAGATGTGAAATTGTCTGGACACCAGCTTCTTTTTTACTCCCCAGTGCGTTTTGAGGGAAACTAAATGAATGGGATCCAAATGGCTTTTCCTGGTAGTCTTGCGGCTCAATGTAGGATGACTTCCTAGGAGCTGTTGCAGTGTGGCAGATGGTGCTAAATTTATTTGCTAAATACTCTTGATTGGTTTATTTGCCGTCTTTCTCTCGTCTTTATTCCATTCCTCTTCTGCTGCAATCCCCTCCATGCCCGGCTCTGAACAGGCTGTGTTCATGATGACGTTGTGTAATGTTTTCAGCTTGGGGCAAAAAAATCTTCATATGGTACTATCCTTCTGTTTCGACAAGGAGCCCGCAGGCTAATTTACTGCAGCCTCTCTCTGATGGAGGAAAGAGTCCATAAAAATCGGGTCATCAAATGGACTTTTGACAAAAATAAAAACCTTTTTACTTTTCAAACAGGTACATTAGCAGGCAGGAAGAGATGAGATGCCAGTGTAATAATCACAGGCAATGGAAAAATAACCTCAGCTTAGTATAGACATACCCCGCCAGACACATTAAGCAATAATTAGAGGAAAAAAATAAATAAAAAAAATAAACGTCACATATGCAAAAAAAAACCCTTGTCAAAGTTGTAAGTCAAAAATGAAAGGCTTTTTTTAAACAGGCACAGATTTGCTGCATAATTCTGAGGCTTAAGTGCAGATCAACTTCAGAATACACGCAGGTTCCTGAACCCTGCCCCTTTGTTAAACAGAGATTTAATCATTTATTAAGATGACGTGACAGATAAAACCCTGCTAGAAATGTTTCACTTGTATAGCACAGCAAAAAATAAATAAATAAAAAAGCCTGCATTGCTAAATAAATATGTTGTGGTTCAGCTCTATCTATATATTACATACCGCACCAACCACTTGTCTATTGCTAATTCCAAACAGAAGAAAGAAGCCAGTCGCGCCGCAACCCCCCCCCCCCCCCCAAACACTTCAGTGGCTGAATCGGCAGCTGTGGGAGACACTTCATTGAAGAGTGCCAGGCTCCCGTGAGCCTCTGTGTGCTGCTTTTGTTTGCGATGATGAGTGTAATTGTAGGGATTGCACAGTGAAGAGGTTAGGGGTTGCCCACAGTGGAGAAAATGGCTGAGGTTCTGACCAAATGTATACAAGATACTGAGCACACTGACAAGTCTGCGTTGAGGTGGCGGGGGCCGCAGCAGAGCGGAGTATCACATCCTTAGTAACTGAGACAACACACTGACCACCATGCCAGAAATAAACTTCTAATTAGTCTATTGCTAATTGATAAACTTCTCCAATCCACTTGTAGGCTACAACTGGTTTGGTTTTACCTGACATTACATTATTCACAGCACTTTGAGGGACTGAGAGACATGAGATGAACAAAAACACAGGACAAATTGCGTCGCCTATTGATTCAATACAGGACGCAGTGTTTTATTTTCAAATGTGGGACGATCCCGTATTATACGGGACGGGTGGCAACCTTACTTGTGGCCACAGAAGCTGCTACTTAGTAAAAGCTAAATACACTAATTTTGAAGTCCAGCTGGAGTTCTGTTTTTTTCTTTTTTCTTTTACAACATATATGTCTGTAAGGGAGAAATAAATCTTTTTGCGTTTCTTGGTTTTGTGGCATCACCACCTTGCAGTGCACACACTGGTATCAGTGACTGGTTTACTAACAGCCAAAATTCTGGGGCCACACAACTCAAAAACTCACCTGCAAATGTCAACATCAGTCAGTTTCGATTTTAATTGGTGTAGTCCTTAGTCTGTAACACTGTCCTCATAACTTTCAAACTACATTTACTGGTGCAAGTTCGATTGTGATGGAAAAAATAAAGAGCTGTCAATCTAACCAGGGGGACCCGGCGCACAGGTTGAGAACCACTGTGTTACGGTATGAGCATATATGTTTATTTTGTATGCATTCACGTGGACTACTTAACCACTCACCGCTTCATATTAGACTTACACAATAAAGCAGCACATATTAACATATCCATATAATCAGCAGAGAAGAGCAATCAGACTCAATTGTTCCTGTAGGAAAGAAGTGATACAAAGTGTCACCTGAACAATAGTCAGTATTTGCGTCTAGACGAAATCAGACCTTCTAACATTACCTCTTTTGCTTCTTCCAGTCCTTTGGTATTATGTTATTAAAAACCATTTAAGTCCCGCTGGTTTGACATTCATGAATGCACCGTGTGTAGCTGCTCACATAATCGTAAGAGACTTCAGAGAGTTCAGAAAGTTGCCAGACTGTAAGTGTCACTTCTGCTGTCACTACTGTCATTTGGAGCCTCCCACATATTAAGTTATTAATAGCTAAAAAATAAAATGAGCCACTGCTTTTCTTATGGTGATGATTAATATTTTAATGTACACCGGGTTTTAATCAGATCAGATGAAACACTGTTAATATATAAAAGATAATAAAAAATAAAAAAAACAATCCTGTAACTCCAGTGAGTTCAATCTGTTTGAAGGTTATCTACGACGCTGTTTTCACTTTGATGTTTAGTTCTATTTTTACCATCAAAAGTTGCCAGGAAAATGAAACTGACCTGTATACCAGGACAAGCCCTGATGCTTTATTATAGTGTAGTAGATACTTAGTACACACTCGCTATGCACTGCAGAGTGATCCAAATGAAGTAGGACATGTCGGTGCTCACAAAGCAGAGCGCACCACTTTGTGGCAGCAGTGGTAAGAAAATAAATCTGAGCATATGTTCACATCAATTACAGATCGTGCAAAGCAAATAATTCCATCATGAAGCATTGCATCTTTTGATTAAGTTTGCTCTGTCAACGCAGATGTTTCAACATGGCTGTCTCTCTATAGCGTACAAGATCTACCCCCCACACCCTCCCACCCCTCTTGTCAGTGCACCCTCAAGCAGAGAGGCAAAGGTTAGACTATCAGAAATCTTGTACATTTTCCATAAGATCAGCAGGAGTATATTCTTATGGGAATGCAAGTGTTTGATAATGTGAGCAGGGGTAAGGAGAGCCAGCTAATGAGCAGGCAGCTTCACAGAAGTGTCATCAAAGAGCAGCTGGCACCTTTCTGGGTCGACATGTGCCATGTTCTAAGCCAGCGTCGCCTGCCGTGGTCCCTTCATTTCTTCAGCTTTCAAAGGGCACAGCAAACTGGGGCTCGCCTTCCTTCAGAATTCCCAAATTGGACTGTCGACCAAAAGGGAAGGTGGCTGAAACCCATCTACGGCGTTGGAATGTGAGAATGCTAAAAAGCCTATAGTGACGATTGATGTGAAATTAGTTTACCCTCATGCTGCACTGATATTCACACAATTTAATAATAGAACTTCAATCTGTCACCAGCATGAATAATAATGGCTTTTTCACACATTCTCCAAAAAAAAAACAAAAAAACTGTGATTTTGTACCCCTCTCTCTCCGACAGATAATTCAATCAGTGTTTTAGCCAAGCATGATACCTTCCGACGACAGAAACAGGAGATGTACTTCCTGCCAATCATTGTGACGGACAACGGGAACCCTCCGATGAGCAGCACCAACACCCTGACCATCCGGGTCTGTGGCTGCAGCAAAGACGGCATCGTCCAGTCCTGCAACGTGGAGGCCTACGTCTTACCCATCGGCCTCAGTATGGGAGCTCTCATTGCCATCCTGGCCTGCATCATCCTGCTGTTAGGTGAGGTGTTTTTTGTATTGAAATATTACCATGAAGTGGGTTAACAGATGATTTATCTGTTCTGATAGAAAATCCACTTGTCGAAGCTTGACCTAGACTTCTTCTTTCTATTTTTCTTCCTTTCTTTCTTTCTTTCTTTCTTTCTTTCTTTCTTTCCTCCTTGTTTTGACTTTCTTTCTGACAGTAATAGTAGTACTATTTGTTACGCTGAGAAGACACAAGAATGAACCTCTGATTATCAAGGATGACGAGGATGTGAGAGAGAATATCATCCGTTACGATGATGAAGGAGGCGGCGAGGAGGACACGGAGGCGTTCGACATCGCCACGCTGCAGAACCCAGACGGCATCAATGGTTACTTACCGCGCAAGGACATCAAGCCAGACCTGCAGTTCATGCCCCGGGCGGGCCAGCACTCAGGCCCCAATGGCGTGGACGTAGACGAATTCATCAACGTACGGCTCCACGAGGCAGACAATGATCCCACAGCGCCGCCTTATGACTCCATACAGATCTACGGATACGAGGGCCGTGGATCCATTGCCGGCTCCCTCAGCTCGCTGGAGACGGCGTCATCAGACTCGGACCAGAATTATGACTATCTCAGAGAGTGGGGCCCACGCTTCAGAAGACTTGGGGAGCTCTACTCTGTGGGCGAAAGCGACCGCGAGACCTGACCTTTGGTTTGTTAGAAAAAAAAAAAGACCTTTCAGATTTTTTTTTCTGTCCACATGTGTGTTAAAACGCTAGGGGGTTTGCTGGCTTTTAAAAACAGGTGTTTAAAAAGAAAAAAAAAACAGTTAATAAACAAGGGAGGCCACCTTTTTGTATTCTTCTTAGAGTGAGGTATAGCAGTCGTCATCCACTACGTCAAGCGCATTGTAATTGTTGAACCAAACAATGTCTTTATTAGGAGATCTATGATTCTTGTGGAGTGTAACTTAGATTCCGTCGTGGAGTGTCTAGCAGTATTTTGGGTGTTAGTCATTTGCTGTGACTGCCAGTAGCAGAAAAACCTTGGGTTTGCTGGTAGTTGCCCAATGGAAGGAAATAATGGATGTTGTTGGGTTGCCTGAAGCTTGAGCAGACACACATATACTCCATGCTCCATGGATAGCAAGCTGGACTACGGAAGCTGCAGAAGGACTTTTGTTTCATGTCTGCCAGCTGACCGGTGATCTGAAACAAAATGACGAAGAAAAAGCAATATATGGTCTACATTACAATGATGAATGTATGTATGATTTGAAAAAAAAGCAAAAAGATAAACCAGTATTGGCTTTAAGGTGAATTTGTTATCATTTGATATGTTCTCTGGTGGCCACATTTATAAACTATCTAAAGCCTGGAAAGGCTTGCTTTATACAACCCTTTGTATTTACATGCTACAGGTGTGGGTCGCAAGTGTTACTAGCCTATAAAACACTTAAGTGAAGACAAAAAAGACAAATGTAGAAACTCTGAGGCCTTCTTTTTACAGAAGCAACATTAAATACAATTGTAATCTACTGTTTTTTGACAAGAGACGTGTTGATTCTTCATTATTGTTCTGAGTTTTTGTATATCTGTTCTTAAATCATTTCTTTTCTGTGCTGACAATTTCAAGTGAGTGTGTTTAGATTATTTCACATTCAGCTGTTTTTTCAACCACTCGATCACTATTTCATAAGAGCCAAATCTTTATCATGAATTTACTGCAGATGATGACATAGACTAGATGTAAGCAGGCAAACAAGAGCTCTAAGTTACTGTAACAACTACAGATGATCTAATTAATTGGAAACGCAGGAATGGGACTTTTCTGACACGATGCTAATTTTGTGTGAAATATGTCTCATGATATATCCTGGGGTACAGCCAGTGACCGTCTGAGCACAATAGTCCAATTGATACCTACGTGTAGTACGTGACTCCCTCCAATCTCATTTAGGAAAGATTGCATTAGCCCCAAGAAAAGTGAAAACACAAATCCAGACCATGTGCATATTGTGCTTACACTGTATGATATCAATAAAAAAGACTTGTACTGTACATAGAGTTACTGCTAACGTCATTAGCTTTCAATGAGGTGGTAGGTTTTGTCTCTGCACGTTAGCTCTTGCACATAACGAGAATCTCAATGGCACTACAGCTGCGTGCATACTCAGTTTGTACTGATACAGTATTATGGCAGTTCTCGGTAGACTAAACAATATATATGGAATAGTACTACATGCAGATCATATTTTCTACTGTGCTTTAATGCTTATAAATGTGTATGTTCAATTATTTACTCCCTGTACTGTAATCTAAGATACCCTGTATTGTTTCCTACTTTGTGAAATATATTTTTATAAATATTGCTGAATGGGTGTGGTTTTCTTATGCGCAACTGAGATATGACAGTACAAAATCACAGATGGAATGTCACTGATGTTGAAGGAACACCTCACCAACTTCACACAAGGGTCAGTTTAGACGTCAAGAGGACACCATTCAGCTTGTGAAAATGGTTGTATGATGTCTTTTGAGGCTGTGGAAGTAGCTTTAGAAAATGACCCTGATGATGTCATAGTGATGTCAGGGTTGCCTGAGCTTGGGCTGCAAATCTATAACAGAAAGGCTATGTTTAGAGTTTGAAAACACCAGGAAAAGAGAAAAAGAGGTGCTGTTGGTTGCATTATGGGAAATGTAGGATCCAGTGCTTTTGGAATTTGACCTACTATAGGAACAAAACTGGCTTTCGCTGCTTTCATTTTAACCACTCTTTTTTTTTTTTTTTTTAATCGGTCACTCGCAAGTCCTCCAACTTTATGGAACTACAGTACTACTGTGAATCGCATAAGAGTACCCCCTCTAAAAAAACTACTAGCAATGTAATACATTTCTTTTGACGGCATTTTCGTTATGGCCATTTTCAAATGAAAAGCCTTGAAACATCACAGAATAATACCCAACAACAGAGCCTGAGAGCAGGAAGCACAACTGGACCCATCCTCACAACAGCAGGACGGCTCTGCTGAATCTCTTAAAGCGCTTTGGCAGGCATATGCGTCATAAAACAGTGTGATAAAGACAAAAGCAGCCCTGTAGCATTATTTTTCTCAGACTTAGTCACCTAGCATATTCTGGCCCTGCACTCCATGAATGCTATAGAAGTCAGTTTCCTGATGCTGTGGAAAGCAAAAAATGGACTTTTAACCCACTTGACTCAACATTCTATTATTACCGCTTTAGACTGAACCTGTACCCAAAACAGCAAAAAGATAGAGGTAAAAACACATCAACAGGGATAAAAAAGGAATCTCTAATTCTTATCATTTTCCCCTTCCAGCAGCTTTTCTTTGGCTTGAAAATGTCTCTAATGTTGAAGGCAACCTTTCATCCCTTAAAGTTTCTGTTTTGCTTGCTCAGAAAATATACTGTCTTAAGGATGTGCTTTATCAGTTTGACATTATGAACATGACATTATGAAGTTGTGACAATTCAACTTTCAGAGGGATATAGCCGTCAGTGCTGTTCAAATAAATTGTAGGATTGGTCTCTGTCGCACTGACTGGAACAGCAGTAGTCTTTTAAAAGTGAATCAGAGGAAATCAAGGGTGACATCAACAAGCACTATAAATGTGGTGTATATTCTCATCTCTTTTTATGTCACCAGCCAAGACAGTATATAATTTAAAATATTATTTTCACGTATAATATAGTCTTATTAGATTGATGCAACCTAATCTGCTGAGTGTCATCACTAGTGTTTTAATCAAAGAGAGAAATAAAGCTTGGAGACCATTGTGTCTTAATCATGATCTTAATTTATTTAAATCTCTCAGAAACTATATACACAGGGAGAAACAAGAAAAGCTGTCAATACATTAAATAGTCTGAGATGTAAATTGTGATGTTGTGTTAATAGTAATACTTGTCTGCCACTGTTACTTTTTTTTTAATGAGCAAAGATTAGATGTCATGCAATTTCCTATTTTCTTTCTTTATTCCTGTATTTCCTTTTTTTAAAATTCCTTTTTGAACATTGTCTCTTCTTTGTTAATCCTTAAAGATTAGACTTCGTTTGAATTTAACTGATATTGAGTTTTCTCACAAATAACAAAAGCTTTTGATCATATCAATTACTGACTGTGTCTCAGTTAACTCAAAGGCTCAAAATCAGTCTTCTATGCCTACATATAGAGTAGTACACACACACACATACACACACACACACACACACACACTGGAGAGGGATAATATTCTTGTAACGAAAACAATATAGATAAGATTAAAGGAGCTATTTGTAAGTTTTGCTATTGCTACATAGCTACTGTTAGCATTAGCAGCTGTTTACATACCAGTCTTGCTAAAAGCTTTAGCCATGGTTGCATTTACAAGACATGAGGTTATAATTTGTCCTGTGACATGCTATTTCTTAAGGGCAGATTGAACGCTACACTGACTCGGTATCGGAAAGTCACGAGACAGTCCAGCTGTAACTGGTTAGCATACTAACTTCAGTAGAAGAAAAGAAGTGACAGATGAAGACTTGCCATTGCTTTCCACTTCTGGAGACAGCTCTTGATGAGTAAAGGAAAAAAGTTTGATGCTGAACTCTCAATGTTTCTTCTAGACTGGTAAGTAAACAGCTGTTAATGCTAGCTAAGTAGCAATAGCAAAACTTACAAATAGCTCCTTTAAACACATTTGATGTCTGAGATCAGAGATATGAGAAACCTCACAGTCCGATTCCACATTGCAACATACATCTACCTTTTCCAAATTTGCCAAAATGTGGTTGGTATTTCAGATTTGCCCTCTGGGATTGGAAGTGATGTTACACCTGAAAGCTGCTATCTTTATGCACCTGATCCATTAGTCAGCTATGGAACACATTTTACCCACCGATATCTCCCAGTAAATGATAGAACAAATTGTTTTCTGGAATGTGTAACCTCGGCAGGTCAGCAGACTCATTTGTAGTCAATCTTCATGCTCCCCCACTGCTGTGTATGGCTGCAGGTCTGACAGAGGTTGCCTAACTAAACAGTAAATCAAATTATCTTCTCACTTTTGTCACGTAATGGAAGTGTCCCTCGGGTGACAACCTTGCACTTGTTGTACCCTGCTGATATGTGCCAGATTTTATAAGGCAGGCCTGTGGCTCTGGCTCGCGTGGTGTAGAAACTGTAATTACTGTTGCCTGGCAGAGATGCCCTCAATTACAAACAAACTTTGGTGCATACAAATTAAGAAAGCTGCTTTCTCTTCTGGATTTTGAGATATAACCTAAATATCATGGTTTGACATGTCCCTCCTGATATTTTTTCTTCTTTTTTCATATTTACCATTGTACTGTTTTAATGGCTGGATTAACGCCTTTAGGGAGCCCTGAGCAAAAATGAGCAGTGGATTCCAACTGATCCCCCGTTCCCACCACTCTGTATTGCGTATGTATGTGGACCTCTTCAAGCCTATCAAGTACACTGCAGACTACACATGGTAGATTAATTATATTTTGCCTAAAGGTGGATTCTACCTGGCCCCAGGTTTGCTGTGCACCAATTACTTTCTGGCAATTTGATTAAACACTAATTCCTTTAGCAATGTGCACCAAGTAAGAACAGTATCAACACAAGTATTAAAGCTTGTAAAACTAGAACGACCTTTACAAATAAGAGCCTCAAGTTTAGTTAATAAGGACTAATTTGAATTTTTCCCACTTACATCAAGTAGTAGTATCCAGTTCCACCTCCAGTTTTTAAATATTTTTTTTATTTATGGGCAGTGAATTTCATTCGTGTTGCTAAGAGTATGAGTCAATAAGCACTGTGTTGGTGTGTTTCTGAAGGGACTGTTACCAGGCAGATTTTTTAGCATCAGATAGGAGTCAAACCAGATACATATAATATAATCAAGCCAGTGAAATTACATTCCCTAAAAGAGGGAAATGCAGAGTAAGATTCTGGCAATTTGGGAAACAAAGGCTGTGTGGTTTAAAACTGAACACATACAGAAAATACATGAGTGACTGAAAGCTGAGAAAATATACAACAGAATGTGGTCAGTGTGGACTATATGAAGACAAAAAGTAGAGTATAAAAGCAAGCTACACAAAGCACAGCGCAACCATATGAAAAGAAAATGTATCAAAGAGCTGGCGAGTAAGACGTGTTCAAACCCAAAGCTTTAGTGGAAGACGCTGAATGATGCTCAGTGGTTGTGGTAAATACAATCAACATTATCCTCTTAAAAGTTATTCTTATTCTTCTAAGTGCTCCCAGTTTAAACGTGCCATGTTTTCAGGTATCATTTTTTTAGTATCTCACTGCTGGACTTCTCAAAGCCTCAGCAAATAAAATTCAAATGATGAGCTACCACTACAAGTGAGTAGGACAGTATGCATATATTGTACTTTGTGTTGACTATCGATTTCAGGCCCATATCATTTTACTTTCAATTGTGAATACATGATGCATACTCCCAAACTTTGCGCTTATTAGATTAACAATACCCAAGTGAAGCATAGTGAATCTGAGGTCTTTTGGCCCCTCTTTGCAAAATCCAGCATTATTCATCCACTTCAGTCCACACAAAGGTTATTACAACGTACCTCAGTCTGGTGTTCTAGAATTTGGAAATGACTGTGAGTAATTAAACATATCTAATCTAATTCAGATCTCAGAAAGATTTTTTATTCATTAAAACTAGTTCATTAGCCTGTACAAACATATATGTGTTATTAAAAAAAGAAGCCCTGTGAAATTTCTCTTAGACAAATAGTTCTCTTACCTTTTTCCTCTCAATAACAAAGTCCCAGCAGAATTCACAAACAAACCCATTTCTTTATGATAAGAATTTATTCCCTCATTATGATTGAACATATTCAGGCAGGATAACCTTAAGTGTAACTTTTTAATTAAGTTCCATCAAACAATGTTTACATGTCTAATTTAGTCCACTTTGATCTTCTGAGGTTGCTGCGAGAAATATTCCACAACACGACTACAAAAGAAAATCAAAGTAAACAGTGCGATCAGGTGCAGCTATATGTAGTCGTAAGTGGACCTGTCTAAACAAAAGATAATGAAAACCATCAAAGATTAAAGGCAGGCATGTCTCAAAGTTCGTTTCTGGAGTGGACAGTCAATTTTTTGGGGCCCATTAAATGTTCTGTACTGGAAAAGAATCACTCTAATGATCTAACCAATCTTGTGTTTTCACCATTGGTCACTGAACCGCCAAACCACATAAACACCATATGGTCCCAGCTGCTGGTCTAATTCATTCTGCTAGCAGTTTTCAAAGTTTCCTTGACATGAAGGACTGTGTGGCCCAAGCTAATTGAGCAAACTTTGACACTCAGTTCAGCTAAACTTTTATTCTTTCACTCATGGCCTGTTCTCTACAGTTTCCTGTAATTAAAATGACCATAAAGTCATGTTTTAGTAATCTAGAAAGCAAACCAGCGACAGAAGAAATAAAATAATAAAAAAACAGACAACAAAAAGACAGTGTATCTGCATGCTGATTCTTTGTTCCAGCATCCTCAGCTGCTGAGCAGGTGGGACTGCAGGTGGGTGGAGGCCAGTAGGAACTTCATTGTCTTGACGTTGTAGTGGGTGTAAAGTTATTGTTCCAAACCAGCTTCAAAAGCCAGAAATCTGTGCACAAATCCAAGTAATTGTTAAATTATTGGTTTTGTATTACAACTATGTTCTTCCCCTGGAGAAACATCATTTTGCACCGAAGGGAAGAGAAAATCAATCTTATTATACCTGTAATGCAACACCTGTATGTTTTTGTGTTTGTGGTTTAAGCAAAGTAGAGGATAGCTGTTGTTTTGATTCATTGCTTGCTAACACGGTGGTCCTATTCATGCACCATGGAGTGTATAATTGACCCCCTCTTGCAATTAGCATTAATTAGCACCTCTGTTGGTGAATAGCACAGCCAGCAGAATTGCACCATAACCGTCCTGCAGTTTCTGCGGTGCACCGCTGTCTCCGCTTCAGCCAAATAACAGCTGGAATCTAAATCAGTTCCTGAGCCGGCCAGTCCCTTCACAGCTGCTCATGGGATGAAGGAAGCTCCACCCTGCTGGACTACAGAGCCAGTCTCATGAGCAGATGCATGGGACTGCATTTGGATTATCTTTGTTTGACACCTACACTGTTGGAAGTTATTACAGCTGATTACTTTACAGCAACATCATGGCATCATGGGTTTCCATTATTTATTTTCCTTTCAGTATAAACACCCTGAGTAGATGAGGTTTTATATTCTGATTATGTTTTTTTTTAGCTTTATAAGCTCTAATAAATAGGTTATACTATTTCAGCTCCCCTTCTCCTTTTTATCTCATTTCAGCTCAATCTTTTGGTTCTCCAGCCCCCAACTTTTCTGTTTGGGTTCACTCTCACTGCTCTCACAGCATGGTTCTCAGCCGCTGCAGGCAGCTTTTTTCAGCAAAAAAACCCATTGTATGCTACTTACCCAGCACAGAACAACAGACAGACAGCTAGCAAGATGATCTGAATGAACGCCAATGAATGTTGCTCTGTATCTACTGGATGTGTGAAGAGGCGACTGTACGCTGGCAAGTTTGCCACATTAACATAAAAGGTGATGTGATTGTGTTTTGCTTTTCTTTGCATTTTCAGTTTGAAACATATGGTGAGAGGGAATTTTATGATGAATACTATTTCCCACGTCCTCCAACATAAATGACCATATTAGTAGTAATAGTAGTAGTAGTAATAGCGATTTCATCGTACTCTACAATACGACCCCTAGGTGGGAGTTAGGTGTACCAGTCCTTTGACATCATGGTTACAATAAAGTTAAGTTTTGGAATAGTCATGGTTTGGTAGGGTTTAGGAAGAAAATCGTAGTTTGGGTTCAAATAAGTGCTTCCTTAAACAGGCTATTTTTACGTTTTGTTATTGCTACATATCTAGCGTTAGCATTAACAGCTGACTTACCAGTCTATAAAATAAGTTGCGGGTTCAGCATCAAACTTCATTCCTTTACTCACCAATAACTCTTGTCCAACTCACTGTAGCCTCCAATCTGCCCTGAAGATGTTGCGCTGCTCAGAGGTTTTATTATAACTTCTTGTCTTGTAAATGCAAGACAACGATGGCTGAAGCTGTTGTCAGGTGAAAATCACCACCACCCACTCCCGGCAAGAAACCATGTTTTGAGGCAGAGAAAACTTACGAACAGCCTCTTTAAGGTTAGAGGACCTTCGCTGTCATGGTTACAATAATGAACACACAGCTCAGGTTGTGGACTCTGACAAAACGCAGGACTTTCACACAGGAGACTGATGTTCATCTCCCATGTGAAAGTCCTGTGTTTTGTCAGCCCACAAATCCATCCTAACCTCCACACAACATTGACTTGTTTGTATTATGTCACCTGACTTTCTCTTTTGCTCCCGTCATAATTACGAGAGGTCGCCTGACAATAAAACGTAACTGTGGATAAGGCTTTTTTTTTTTTTTTTTTTTTTAAAGGAGGACATTCTACTACCTAGCAAAACCTAATTTCTTGGTTTCATCTGTAAACATATTTCTAATATTACATAGAACAACACCATAAAGGGACAAACTGTTATTACAATATTTTAATTTTACTTAAAAAAAATAACATCGTAATGAATCCGTAGTTTAAACCTTCAAAACATTTCTTCTAATCTTAAGTTGTGTTTCATTAACTGTGCCATTTTACCTCATATTGTAGCACAGTAGGAAATATATTAGTAGAAACTTAGTTTTGCAATGCTTTCCACAGCATGCAGAAGAAAGACAAGGTTAACTGGTGTGCTAATGTATTTAATATTACAATTACCACACACTAATGTTCAAAATCTATAATCACTGGTTAATCAGTCTTCATTTTCAAACTGCTTTTATAGGCGTCAACTGATATTTTGCTTTCCATATTGTTTTATTTCCGTCATTCATCTAAGGAAGCTGAGACAAGGAGCTTTTGGTATCATAATAGGTCTTAATTAGATTTGAAAATGATAACCATGCCTCTTTATTGCTAACTGAGCGTTTAGGCTTTTACGATTGGCTTGCCAAACTCCTGCTTTCTAGTATGTGGTTTAAGGGAACAATATTTTGATGCATGATAAAGTATCAGTTTTAAATTTGTATATTGTTTGTAACACTTCACAATAAAGTGAAAAAAGTTTTAGAAAGAATGAGAATACATGATACTCTTCCTGAGGGGAAGTGAAAAAAAAAAAACTGTAAGTACTGGTAAGGTAATCATGAAGTAATGACGCGTCCCCAGTACAACTCAGTATGCACCACTTTACTGGAGGGAACACAAAAAAGTAACTAATCTGTACATAATAAGGAAGTAATGATTAGTTATTGGACATGTGCCATTTAGCAACTGATTCAGAGGTAATGAGGAACGATTCACTAAGCTACTGGTCAGCATGTAGAGACACAGATATCTAGGAGCTAATCACTAGACACTGGTTCACTAGACACTGGTTCATTAACATAGTCTGTAGCAGTCTGTTCCTCAGTAACATATCATTTTAGTCTTCAGTTATTCCTAAAACCCTGTATAAGCAATATGGCATTGTTATATTGGCATCTAAAGTTTGAATAGATATTAGTTTTATGTGGAGGAACTTTGGTCAGGCCAATAGACTTAGACCCACATTTTCACTTCAGACTGTGATGTTTGTAGTGTCTGTTTGCACAAAGATCTTTGCCAGAAAAGCTATTTAGAAGTGCCTTTTGCTTTTAGTTTAACTTACTTATGTGACAGATGGATGCAGTTTGCTATGTGGGACAACAATTCTGGACTGAAGTTTAGACAAATCAAAGGGAAGCAAATCAAAAAATCTTTTCTGTATGGCAAATTATGTAACATGCTCTGCAATTAAACAAACACAACAATAAAAACTATTAAAGAGAGTCTGCACATGTACAAACACACACAAAGGATCATAATGGGTCTATTGTCCTTTATTTGTTTGTTTTTTTAGCCACAGTAGCAGAATGAATTGAAGGGGTGTGCCAAAAGTTAAGATTTGTTTAACTTTGATCCAAGCTGGGCTAATCTTTGTGTTTACAGCCAATTGCTGTGTTGACCACTGCTTGAACTGAAAGATAAAGACTGTCCTCCTGTAAAAATCAAGCCCCTACATTGTCTTAGCCAGCAGCTTATTACGAGCCATAGTACAACCCAGGTGAAGTAGTATGAAGAGCAACAATATCCATGTTAGCAGCAGGTGGGGTCAACAAAACACTCTATTTTGTCACGGGAGACAGTAAAATGTATTAGTAGTAGTAGTAGTATGTCACCTATAGGTTTCTGAAGAGGAGTTTTGAAGCTCAGAGTGGGCTGCTTCACCGTGGCCATCTTGGCAGTGTCTGACTCTGCCACACTTACGGCTAATCCAAAAATGGGCGCAGAGGAGGGGCATGTGTTGTGCTGAGACTTTCGTGCATGCTGGTTTGTGGCAAGAATAAACTGACCCACCTGTCACTCAAGCGGCCACACCCTCAATTATGCATAACTTTAAACCTTAATAAAATGTAAACAGGTGAGTTATAAAGTATAGTTGTCATGAAAGGCAAAATTAGCCATAGAGACCAAAACCGTTTTTTGTACCAGGCTGTAAACATGTTTATTTCTGCTGGAAAGTTTGACATTTTAAAATGGGAGTGTATGTGGATTGACTCACTGTCGGCCTCAAGTGGTCATTTGAGGAACTGAAGGTTCGGTACTTCAGTGTTGGCTTCATTTTTCAGCCCGGGAGGTTGCCTCTTGATTGAAACCAATAGTCAGCCTTGTTTGTTTTATCCACTTCATATCCATTCCACAACATTAATGTTCATTATTATAACCATGACAACGAAGGTCCTTTAACCTAAACCATAAGCTTTTTCCTATATGTAACCAAGGGAGTTCTGAAAAGGCAAACACTGCACCAACCAACACAACACTCACATTAAAAAACCTTTGTTTTATGGATGCAATGTGAACATGTCTTTAGTCTTTTTCCTTAATATTTTAACTCTTGTCTAAACATTCTGTTACATTAAAAAAGACTATGCTCTATCATAGTAAATCTTGTCAGATCTTTTATTTGGATATGTATACTAAATTCCAGAAACTATTTTCAGAGGATTTATGTATATATTGATGTTCCTTGCCTTGTAATCCTGTTGGTTTAAACCTAATATTCTCCCGCCCCAAATGTATTATTCATCCTGTGAGATGTTTTGATGTGGGAAATGAAAGAGTTGGCAGTCTTCTCTGTCCAAAGCCTCAGGTAAAAAAAGATGACTGCAACCACCTCCAGCTGGGCTCTGTTATAAACGATCAATACCATTAAATTCAAATCAAAATCAAAGTGTCTAAATCAAAATATTCTGTGCACACCTATGGGAAATACATAAATTGATCATCTCTATCTCTCTTTTTCACTCTTTGCACTGTACACACATACACACACACATGCACCAATATATATTCACCCCCTTAAATTATGTTTTATTTAAGTAATTAATTTTATAACATCTCAGCTTTGCACAATGTGATTCACTGACGCTTACAGTTTCAAGAAGCACATCAACTCCAGGTTTTGAGCTCTTGTAGAGATGCCGTCTCTCTTGCCATCACCTTTGATCGTGATATGCATATTTCATGACCAATGTAATGTCAATGAGTCCTAGACTAATCCACCTCAGAGCCAGGGGGAGCACACCCAATGATAAGGGTGAGTGAACTCAAACAGACTGAGATAAATATTGTATTTTACGAGAAGGGGAGCAAAAGACGCAGCAGGGCTGTGGGACAGGGAGTCACCAGGAGGTGAGATAGCGGGAAAGATACCCAGAAAGAGAAGTATTTGGAAAGCGCAAGAACGGGGCAGACGTGGAGACAGAGAAATGGTGGGGAAAAAAAGGGAGAAGAGATGGGTTATTGCAGGCCAAATGTTGCTGTCCAGACACACTGATAGCTAGCTGAGATACACTTCTGACAGCACAGTATTCAGATCAACAGCAGCTTCTTTCAAACACTTTTATTGACTCATCCCAAAATCTGTGCATCATTAAAATCCATTAATGTCCTAAAACAACATGTGCATTGATGAAACAGATTGAAAGTTCAAAAATTTGATTTAAATCTTTCATAAACGCTTCATGTTTTAATCATCACAAAATATGTTCTCACCCCGAGATCATTTATTTTCCAATATGGCCATCGGGGGACAGATCTAAACGCACCCTGGTGAGCTGGCAAATGGCTGATACCTACCACGCAACTGAGCAGCGGAGCAGTGGGGAGCACAGGAACTGAGCCAGATAGACAACTCATTCATAGGAAGAGAGAAAGTAGGAGGCCTGCTAATTTGCCAGACGTATAGGTCCCCCCTCCCTTTCTTTCTCGCACTTGGTTTCTTTCTCTTCCTCCCACCCCTGTCATTCCCCCATCCTCTCTAATAGCAGGAGCTATTAGAGAGGATGGGGGAAAGGGGGGAAATGAGGAAGAAGAAAGAAAGAAAGAGCACTTCAGTTAGTCGTTCCCATTGAAATGCGTTTGATTCATGGAAGCTTTTGATGCAGATGATTTTTGCCTCAAACCGCCTTGTCCCAGCCCTCCACACAGGTTCTTTGGAAGTGATATGACACCGGATAAATGATTATGGGGTCCTCAACCCCCCCCCCCCCCCCCCCGGCAGTGAAGGGAAGAGGTTATGTGTTAATACAGGAAGAGAGGTTGTATTTTATGTCCAATGATTAGCCTTCTTGGACCTAATTATGTCCCTGGGGACAACGGCACTCCTCTCCTCCTCTTTGCTCTAAACCTTTTTTCCCTTTTTCTCCCCTCTCCTCTCTCTTTTCTGCTCCATTCCTCCTCCTCCTCTCTTCCTTGACTTTACCACCACCCCCCCCCCACCCCCCCCCAGCCCCTTTCTTTCCCTCTCTCTCTCAGGTAATACACACTCTAGATTCCGTTTCAACATGAGCAGTGTGCACTCACAGACCCTTTTCCCCAAGTAACCCTAGTCAGCCTTAACCGTGTACAGTGGTGTGTGTGTGTGTGAGAGAGAGAAAGAGGAGCATAAGAGAGGCAGACAAGCAGTGAGTAAACTACATGAATATTGCTTTTTTTTGGGAGCAACAGAGATGAAGGAAAGCAAAAGAAGAAAGAGGGAATGAGAGACAGAAAGAGAGAGAGAAATGATTTCCACTACACTGAAACCCTCCTCCCTTAACTGTGCATCAATCCCTGGCTATCTCTCAGCTGCAGATGGAAGTGAAGGGAACCAGATTCCACCTCAGTCTGAAATCTGAATAAAACATGCTCTCTGCTTTACAGTTCAAGGCTTCAATAAAGGCACACAGGTGCCTCCAAACTTCTAGGATTGGGGCCCCCACTCGTCAGACGCCAATTTGACATGCTGGTCATCGAGTATATAAGTATAAAGCACCTTTGGCTTAGTAAACTGTAACACATTCCTGTCTTCGCTCATAGCTTCTGAAAGCTGCACGTCCAGGTTTGCTGAAGTCTGGTTTAAAAAGTTTTATTGCATTCGAAAAATAATGGGACTAGAAGTAGAAATAATCTGATATTAAATGCGTGTGTATATATATATATATATATATATATATATGTATGGTATTAAATGTAATAATGTAATAATTAACATGCTGCTGGCATACAGCTAATGCTGCCTGTTTCTGTGGCCTCATCCAGACAGCACTTGAATCACTATGACCATCACATGTGAATACAGTAGGTAGAGTCTCTAAGTATATGACTATTTTGGATCCAACACTTAACCTTATGGTTTCTCAATGAAAACAATAATAAAAGATGGTGTTTAATGACATTGTGAAGTAGTGTGGGATCATGGGAGTTAGTGTCTTCACCAACTTTACAGAAGTCTCTCCCCTGGATTCCTACAGTGCCAGTCATTCAGCAGGTTTTTACCAGCAGCTGAATTAACCACAGAGGTCTCCTCCTCGCCATAACAAACACACCAGGTGATTATAATCGTTAAAATCCCTGAATAAAGCAGTTTCACATTAAAAGTCAGTGTCTTGCCAACACTGTACAGCAAACACAGGACATCAAGGAAAGGTTGGGGGCTGAGACTGCTTTTTTTTCCCGAACCTTTTCTTCGATTGTTTTTGTGATAACTTATGAACCAGACATTCAGACTAAGGGATTAAAACTGTTAGAAACACAGAAAAAAGCAGTTTCACGTTAAAAAATAAGTGTTTCACTGTCGCTGTTCAGCAGGCACAAGACATCTCGCAGTGGCTGGGAGCTGAGCTGCCTAATGTTTGCTCAGCTTCTTTCTCTGACAGCAAACGTCTGATGACAAAAATCCTTCATCCGATTAAAATACATAGATGAAAACGACCTAGATGTAAATAGTGTATCATAAAAATGTGACTTAAAACTGTATAAAAAAGTGAATTTTGATGCTTCTGACAGGAAATCGCAATGTCGACGCATAGGGAATACATCATTGACGACCAATTGAAACAGACCATTATGACTAAAATCAGAGATTTCTCTATGTTTGAAAATTGCTGGAAACATTTGGGATAATGTAAGTACACAACTCAAAATACATAAAACATGTAGGTCTAGTCATTTGTAGACCTTTTAATGTGGAAAAGTTACATATCATAACTCTACGTTATAATCTTTATAGTTTTAATTACATTGATACAATCTATCTTTTTTTGGTAATAATCATTGAGTGTCCAACCAAATACTGGATACATGTGGATTTCCTTTTCTAGCTCCTATGAGCTCATCTTCTGTTCAAACTGAAGTGAATCTGTGGATGAATGTGTTTCTGAAAGAAATTCTCATCTCTAATGGGACAAATAGAAAGTGAAAGGGAAATGTTTCGCATTCCCCTGACGCCAATAACATGTCATGAAGCTACAGATTTCATCTCAGTGGTTAGCGCTCCCTCTAATCAATGCATGTATCATTGCAACATCATCAGTGTGCTGCTAGCTTAAGAATCAACTTTAACTATTCCATCATGCATTAGTTAGGTGCAGTCTGAAGACTGCAGAAAAAAAAACCCAAAACAAATGAAAAGCTGCACAGGAAAATGAAAACTGATAAAAACAAAAGAAAAAACAAGTTTACAAATAAACTACTGTATAATGTTGTGGACCTGCTTGACTTTCTTCTACTGCAGACACTGCATCGCTTTATTACTGCACCCCACAGTTACATTTCTCCACTTCGATACAGACAGACCACAACATAAAGAATAAGATGGCAGCCGACAAAACACCACATGGTGTGTGAGGAAATAAATAGATTACATCTGAGGTAGAATAAACAATTAAATACCAATACAACAAAAGTACCAAGTTACTTTTTCTTTATTTTTAAACTCTAGTTATATCATTTACAGAACATCCACATAAAACTAGTTGATAGAAGTCCAGCATTTTAGAAGCCAAACACAGAAAAATGTTGGAATCTATGTGGATTTCCTGTTCATCCATCAACTCTCTTTCATCACTTTACATTTATTCAGTTGAAAATGAAGTGAATCTGTGATTTGAGTGGGCAAAACATCTTAGTTTGTGCATTTTGAAAGAAATTCTCCTCTGTAATGGGCTGAATAGAAAGTGAAAGGGAAATGTGTAACACTCCCTCAACACCAAAAACATGACATGAATCTGTGTTAATTGCAGTTTGATTGCTTTTTTTTTTTTTTTTTTTGCAGAAATCTGATGAATCGCATGATTTGTCCAAAGCCTGGGGGGGGGGGGGGGGGGGGGGGGGGGGGGGGGGCAAATTCAGCAAATGCTGAGTTCAGACAGAGTTAAAAGGCTTATATCTCTGTGATCATTGCACAAGGGTAAGTGACACATAAGAAAGCACAAAGAGTTTAGCTTCACATTTAAATTTTAATTGTGTTCTTCTAGGTCTAAATGGCACAGTGTCTCTAAATGCAGCTCTGGGAGTGTGTGGAGGCTGGAAGTACTAACTGATTACTTAGATGACTACAGAATGTGCCCTGAATTGGTGCGCCAGGCGGCAGAGCAGAACTGAAGTGAGCGTCCACTAATTGGCTAAGTATGCAAAGTGCTTTTGTCTTTTGCAACGTGCTGCTTTCTATACACACGACTTTGGAGCAGAATCAGTTTTCCTGTGGCAAAAAAATAAAAAATAAAAATGCATCTCTGTGTGTAGGTGTGTGTTTCAAAGGTCTACGATGATTTTATGCCAAGACCTATTATTAGAACGAGCAATGTTTCTGATGAGGTTGTATCATTACCACTGGTGACCAAAGTTAAATGCATCACTCTCACTTTCTTCTCTTTCTAGGATCTTATTGTGACTTAAGGCCTTAAGAAAATTATCAGGATGGGGATGTGAGACCCTCCCCAGAATTTCTCTAATATATTCTTGGCTTAGAAACTCCAACACCCCCTTAATATCTCAACTCCAATTATTATTAGAAATCAGCTATTATTAGATATTAGTAGCTTAAAGGTGCATTTCCATCCACTGGGGAATTAGTGCCACCAACTGTTTATCTCCATGAACCAAATCCTAGTATACTCACATACGTGCAGTTGATGGAAACATATTCATTTGTATTTTCTTTGGCCAATTTTCTCAAAATCCAGTTGGGATTTGCATAACATTTTGATGGAAATCTAGTTTGCGTCAGGAATGAGTAATTAGCCAATAAAAAAAGTTATTACCACTATCAGTGAATGAGCAAATGGGCCATAGACAGCAGCTTTCATTGCTACTGAGCAGCTTCAGCACCATAATATTCACTTCACCCATTAGCAGAACAGGTAGCATGGTGGTGAACATCCAATATTATATTGTAGGGTATTTACAAGTAACATTCCCATACTTATGCTGCGATACAAAATGAAGTGACAGAGTCTGTTGGCTAGCATCAACAGCACTCTTAAGAGTTAAGGGTATGTGCAATCTTTACTATCTAGAAATATCCACAGCTAGTTTCTCAAAACCGACTGTTGTCCTCCTTATATGGCAAAGAGCAACAGCGTTTTTTGGATGTAAACACATACACAGTATACAATCATGGTCGAAAAATACTGGCACCTGTGAATTTAAAGTATCTTTAAATCTTCAGAAATAAATGTAAATGCTGGCATCCTTTTGAGGTATTCAATTAAAAAGAAAAAAACAAGACTCATCTTTAATTTTCAGTTTTCATGTGAACAGAATTAACCAATGAATGATGGTTTACTGCATAGAAGGGCTGAGAGCATCGGAAATGCTCAGGATGTGACGTTAAGAAGAAACTCAATGACAGAAGTCTGTGAAGGTTGGTGTGGATTGTGGAAAAAACACCGTACAAGACATCTAAAGAGCTTAAGGCTGACCTGGTGTCATCTGGAGTGGTGGTTTCAGCCTGAACCATACGCTGCACACTAAACCAAGTAGTGCTCCATGGGTGAAGACCATGGAGGACAACACAAAAGGCAAGACTAATGTTTGAAAAACATTCATATAAGTCACAGTTTCTGGGATATGGATTCTATGGACAGATGAAACCAAAGTAGTGGTAGCTCTTTGGGAATACAGCACATCTTTGTTTATAGGGAATGAAATGATGCCCATAAGGAAAAGAACATCTACCAAGAATTAAACATGTTGGAGGTTTTATCATGCTGTGAGGCTGCATTGCTGCTTCTGGTACTGGAGGCAATGAATGTGTCAAAAGAATGATGAAATCAGAAGACTACCAAGGCATTTTTAAAAAGAAATGTGTTACCCAGTGTCAGAAAACACGGTTTGAGGTGAAGGTCTTGGATGTTTCAGCAGGACAACAACCCGAAGCACAAGCCCATCAGCACAAAAGCGAAAAGATGGACTGTTTTAACCTTCCCAGCAATGAGTCCTGACCTAAATCCCATTGAAAACCTTTGGAAAGAGCGCTGGAATCTGCTGTTGCAAAAATTACTTCTGCAAACTTAAAAGAGCTTGAACACATAACAATGAAAGAGTGGCAGGCAGGTGCAAGAAGCTTCTAGATGGCTACAAGAAGCGTTTAGCGGCTGGTATTGTTGACAAGGGTTCTCCAACCAAATATTAATGATAGCTGCATGAATCTTTCCTTATTTTAAGTGTAAAAAGTACTGCAAACCATAATAAAAAAAGAAAACTTAAAGAAAGTTGTACACATTTGTTTGGGTTGTGCTAGAGGTGATGTCTTTATCTGTTCATAAGTGCTCCTATTCTCTTGGGCAATATTCAAGGGCATTTTTTTCTGCTCCTTTTAAAATCAGCTCCAAAGCTCTTGCTGCACTAAATATCTGACTGGTCACATCCTTCTGTATGTTTTCAGTCACTGCAATAAACTCAGAACAACCTTTCCTCACTCTGAGCTCAGAATAAAACAGTATTGCTCCCATTTAGTTCATACAAGCAACTGACAGCCACGCTTCTGAATCAGACACTCTGATTGGCTGTGACAGCACCCACTGGAGCAAATAGGAGTGTGCAATTCAGTGACGTAACTCTAGACATCACTAGCAAAGATGGCGGGTCAGAATCAATCAATAAACACACAGAGAGAAAGCCGCAATGCGCCAGACAAACGGTAAGACTACTCCAAATATTTTCTAACTTTTCATGTAAGTGTATTGTCCAAAGTCAGACTCACACAAACAAACAAGGGCTTTGTTAGAAATCACTGATTCTGTAGTTTAATGTGAACCATTACCAAGTTATCATGCTCTAAAGATAAGTTGTTGTTTTTTTGCTCTTTTTGTTCAGTAACCTTTGAAGTTTTATTAAAATAATCTTATTTACAAAATTGGCTCATTTGCATTTATTTCTGAATATATTCTGAATTATGTACTTGAAATGTAAGATATATGTATATATGTATATACATACAGTATATATATTCCTTACAGTAAAAAATAAAGTAAAACCAGGGGCAAGTAAAATATAAAAACCCTCCTAAAACAGACTCTCCAGCAAAATAAACAAAATCTATAACCCTAACCTTTTTCTCCCCTAATAAGTTTTCAGTTCACAGAAATTTAAATCTAATTAAAGGTAGAGAACGCTGGAGACGCATTAACCCTGAATTATCCTTGTATGATCAATATGTCAAAGCTTTAATGATTGGTCCGTGCTAGTATATTAGCTTGATGCATTATAAATCCAATAGCTTTGTCTGCCGGCGTGTGTTTGCCCCGACATAAATGATGGCGACAATAGAGATCAAGCAGAGTATTTAGTCTTCATTTTCCACAGCATTGTTAAAAAAACAGTGATTATTAATATTCCTCTGTAAGCATGAATGTCTTCACGCTTCCTCTCTTTCTGTGTCCTCCTCTGCTGTCTCTAATTAAATGGGGTGAAACAGCCTTGTGTTTCACTTTTATGTGTTTCACTTTTGTCAGCAAGTTTCCCCACAATGCACCCATCTGAATTTCAAATGATGAATGAAAATCCTCCTCTTAGTGAAGTAATTCCATTAAAGTTCTATATTATGGAAATAAAGACAAAAACCTACAGTATGTAATTCAATTTTCTGCGTTTGGTTTCTCATAGGGAACACAGTGGATGAGACCATCTATCGAATTTACTAATATTTAAGTGCCTCGTCTTTCCTGAAAACCACATTACTCTGTGCATAAATGAAACATTTGCATTGAGCCATTCCTCTAAAATGCATTTCCTTTTTTCACTTTACTTAGCCTGCATGAATTAGATATTTGGAATTTATTTCCACAATAACCAAATCGCTGTCTCTACTCCGACCACATGTTCCGTCTCCTCAAAGTTAAAAGGCTGGTCAGATTTGATCAAGTCAAAGTCAAATTTTTTGGAGTTTCAAACTAACAAACAACCTCTCCATCACTCAGAAGACTGATAAAGCCCACAGTACAAGTTTGAATAATGTAAGACGTGAAAGGGGCCAGGGGTTATTTTCTTGCTCCTGGCATGTGTTTGGCTGTGGCAGCCTTAACAGGGATATGGATCCCAGCCTGGAGAAATGTCTCAGCCTTGCTGTGGGATCATTATTCCGATGGACAAAGCCTCAGTTATAAATAGGGTCATGAAGTTCTTGGGCGGCACACTCTTTGTTTTCAGACCATCCTTATTTGTCTTATTGATCTGATTTGTGTGACCACAGAGCTGCTGTTTGGAAGTACAAGTGAAAAGATGATTAGTGCTGCTTTTACTTCCACTCTGATTTGGAAAATTCTGTCTGTTATATACATGTATAGGCATAATTGGACTAATACATCATTAAGCTGCACTGATCAATATTTTTACCTTCTACCTATTTACAATTAGTAGTACATCATGAATTTCCCCTTGGGGATAAATAATGTATGTATCTATGTATGTATCTATCTATCTATACTGTATATTAGTAGTATATTGGTTATATTAGTAATCTGGAAGGTGTTGCTTGTTGTTATGAATGCACATAAAATTATCAGCCAGCTCTGCACGGCTCCACACAATGTTTAACTTCTTTAAGCTCATTGTTTTTGTTTTATGGCCCACAGCTTCTTTATTGTTTAGTTTAGTCTCCCTGCTCCCATCAACACAGTAGGCAGCTATTTTTGATGAAAAAGCTCTGATAAACCCATGGTACCCTTCCTGCACTTGATCAAACAGAATCCAGACAAAGACATGGTGAACATATAGTGGATCAACTAACAGCTAAATATGCAGTATTTTTCACTGGAGTGTGTGGACTCCAAAGCAGAGCTACATGCGGAGAGAGATGTAGGATTTACATCCTTTAAGTGATCAGAAACAGACTCTATATTAATGCTGTTGTTTTTCCATGTCTGCAAAATGTGTAAATCAGCAGTAGTTTGCCAACGCCCTCACCTTAGCAACTTAATACAGTGATATATTGTCAAAGTTTTGTTTTCAGCTTGTTCTGCTGCCACAAGTAGCCAAAACTATTGTGGTAAACTACCATGATTTTGAGCTGCACTGCTGCCCTGTTGAATTTTCTTTGAACTGAGTTTTCAGTGTGTATCCTTGAGGCCAAACAAAATGTTCTTCCTTGGTATACATTCGTAAAGCATAACTTATCTATATTTAAGATTGTGAACTGTTTCCAGTCGTGTTAGCTTGCAATTTTCTTCTTCACTGCCTTTGTGGGTGTCTTGCTACATATGATCATAAATTACCGCCACCAATTGTAGATTATCAGTATAGAGTGAAACTTGAGGCAGGAATGAGTATGTGCATCCTGCTTCAAGTCATATTCTACTTATTTAGAGGTGAAACAAAAGGCGATCAATACTCTGCCAACTGTCCCCTGTAAATTTCCATTTGATCTTGAATAGCTGCTTATTGGTTCAGTTTCGACCTGTACTCACCATATTGGTTGGGCCATGCAAATGTATGATGTAAAGGATGATGAGTACATTTCCAGAACTGCAATTTCCCTGTAAAGACAAGAAAAGAAATGTGTGTCACAATCTAATGGGTCAGTCAGTTGTTTGCCATCAGGTCAAGCGAGGCAAGCAGTACTTTCCCAGTTAAAGCTAAAAACATCAGGACATCAGTTACAATGATACTGAGGTAGAAGCAATATCTCTCCCTACATCTCAGAACAGCGTACTGTCCCATTAAGCATCTGATATTTTCTGTTTGCAAATGATACGCTGGTAACAAGTGGCAGCGAGTCCGCATAGCTCGTAGTTTTTGCAATATATTTGTAAATATTAGTATATTCTTTTGTCGATCGATGTTTTTTATTCTGCATCGTTGTTTCGTCTGACGATGGGGAAAATAATGTACACAAAGGAAGAACTCCTGCTTTTAAAGTTTACTAGATATGGAGTTAAACATCCCATACCGGCTGAGCTGAAGAAACCATTACGTGGATGCAGAGCTGGGGTTAAACTAAAGGCTAGGAGATGGAGATATAAGCCTTTTCTACCATCGACCCTCATGGGAAATGTCAACTCCCTGGCTGAAAAGTGTGATGAACTGGAGGCACTTTGAAGAACCAGCGAGCATATCCTGAGTGTAGTCTCATGTGTTTCACGGAGACCTGGTTAAATGACAACACTTGCGACCATTGTATGGATTTATCCGGCTTCACTGCAGTACGAGCGGAAAGAGGCGCCAGAGCAAGTGGATAGAATAAATGTGGAGGACTGGTTGTGCTTGTGAACAATAGATGGTGCAAACCCGGTCACATCACAGTCAAGGAGAAGATCCGCTGTCGGTATATTGAACTGTTGGCAGTTGGTCTTAGACCGTACTATGTACTGAGGGAGTTTTCACACATCATCGCCATTGTTGTTTACATTCAACCACGAAGAGAGCCTGCAGTCGCGTGTGACGTCATTCACGAGACTGTTGCAAGAGTACAGACCCAGCACCCTGATGCATGAATTGCAATCAGGGGATTTTAACCATGTTACTCTCACCTCTCACCTGACTGGCTTCACTCAACATGTTGACTGTCCCACAAGGGGAAATAAGACCCTGCATTTGTTGTATGCCAATGTCAGGGAGGCCTACACTGCTTCAGCTCTACCACCACTTGGCAGATCAGATCATAATCTGTTTTTTCTTCAGCCTTCCTACAAGCCCTGTGTACTGAGGCAGGCTGCAACCACCCGCTCATTCAGGAACTGGACCCCGGAGGCCAGTCAGTCTCTGAGAGACTGACTGTTTTGAGTGCACAGATTGGAATGTCCTGTTGGAGTCACAGGAAAATGGTAAAAGCAAAGGACCCTGACCTTGATATAATGGTTGAATGTACCACGGACTACATTAACTTCTGTATGGACACTGTAATACCAGCAAGGACTGTACACTGCTTTCCAAACAAGAAACCCTGGATCACCAGTAACATCAAGACCCTCTTCAAGCAGAAAAAGGAAAAGGAGGCCTTCAGGGATGGAAACAGGGAGAAGCTCGGGTGTGTGTAACATGAGCTGAAGAGGAGATTAAAGCAGGTGAAGGAGGACTACAAAGGGAAAGTAGAGAAGAAGCTGCAGCACAACAATACCAGAGAGGTGTGGAATGGGATGAGGACCATCACTGGCTATAAGGACAAGAACAGCAAGGCAACATCAGATGATTTGGACAAGACCAATGAGTTCAACCTGTTCTACAGCAGGTTTGACACAGCCTCACCTGTTCTCTCTCCCACTGCTTCAGCTGCAGCTTCTCCTACAGCATGTCCTTCACAACCTGACACTGCAGCTGCAACTCCCTCCACACTGAGGTCAAGTCTCCTGTCCTTTGAGGAGGTAAGGGCAGAGCTCAAGAGGCTACGTCCTGGAAAGGCAACAGGCCTGGATGGTGTGTGTCCAAGGCTGTTATAGGACTGTGCAGCCCAGCTGTCTGAGCCTCTCCAGAGGATCTTCAACTTAAGCCTTCAAACAGGGAGGGTCCCGGTCCAATGGAAAACTTCATGTCTTGTCCCCTAAAGTAGGACGACCAGCTGAGATAAATGACTACAGACCAGTGGCCCTCACATCACACATCATGAAGACCCTGGAGCGGCTGCTTCTCCACCTTCTGAGGCCACAGGTTGAACATGCACTAGACCCCCTACAGTTCCCCTACAAAGAACACATTGGAGTTTATGATGCCATCCTTTACATGCTCCACCGACCCATTCTTATTTGGATGAGCCAGGTGGTTACATGAGGATTATGTTTTTTGATTTCTCAAGTGCATTTAACACCATCCAACCCCCCATCCTTAAAGACAAGCTGGAAGGGATGGGGGTGGATCCCTGCTTCACGTTCTGGATTGTGGATTACCTGACAAGACGACCACAGTACATCACGCTGGGTAAGTGTGTCTCAGGGACAGTGATGAGCAGCACTGGGGCTCCACAAGGGATTGTTCTGGCTCTGTTCCTATTCACCTGGTATGTTGCAGACTTTAAATACAACTCTGAGTCATGCCACATCCAGAAATACTCCAATGACACAGCTATTGTGGCGAGTATCAGGAACGGGCAAGAAGAGGAGTACAGGGATCTGACGATGGCCTTAAGTGAATAGAGCGACAAGAACTGACTCCTTCTGAACACCTCCAAGACCAAGGAGATGGTCATCGACTTTAAGAGGTCTAGGCCCATCCTTCAGCCAGTCAACATTCGAGGGAAGGACATCGAGTTGGTGAACACTTATAAATACATACACACAGATGCCACATGAGCCGGCTCTTTTTCCTCAGGAGGCTCAGGTTCTTTGATGTCTGCAGTGAAATGCTACACATTTTTTATCAGTCAGTGGTGGCCGATGTACTTTCTCATGCTGCAGTCTGCTGAGGCAGCAGCATGTCCGACATGAACACAAAGAGACTGGACAAGCTGGTGAAAAAAGCTGGGTCTGTGCTTGGCAGGAGTCTGGACTCACTCAGGAATGTTGTGGAGAAGATGGTGCAATGTAAGATGGAGGCCATCTTACATTGCACCATCCTCTCCACAACATTCTGGCAGGACAGAGAAGCAACTATAGCTGCAGCAAACGTCTCATCTCACTGCGCTGCAGAACAGAGAGGTTCAGGAGATCCTTTGTTCCCACTGCCATCAGGCTATACAACACCTCAGCCAAAGGAAGTGGACTAATCTAATTATTATTGTTTATTTATTAACTGTTTTTATTATTATTATTATTATTATTATTTTCAACAATGACACACAAGACACATGAATTTCCCCTAGGGGACAAATAAACTATTTATCTTGTAATTTGCTGCACTCTTGTGGCTGCAGCAGGCTATTGTGTCTGGAAGCTAGCTTGACCTCCAGCTGTTGCATCTATATTTTCAGTCTTTTTATTTGGCGTGGTCTGAGTCCTGTTGACAAATCCTGCCGTCTGTCAAGCACAGAGGGAAGCAGCGTTTTTGGGACGTTTGCGCATTGAGGATAATCCTCTGATTTTTGACGTATGACTAGCCACAATTAGCTACAGACGAGTGTGCTTGTTAAACTGCCCTTGACTCAGCTTCCACTATTCTGAGATCAGTTATGATATTGCACACATTATTATAGACATGCATTTGGAAACTGTAGTTGCGCATTAGAAAATGACCTAAACAGTCTTTTCTTCCTGAGCCTTAAGAGGCAGAAGCAGCAAGTAAACAAGCGAATCATACTGTGATTTATCATCTCAAATCTGTATAAGCTGTCTAACTAATCACTTTTGGTCAACATGTGTAATGACGAGGAGTTATGGTGTATTGTGGAGCAGCTTTTATTAATGCAAGACAAGGTTTCAGACATATTCTTATTCAATTTACATATTTATAGCTATGTAACATCATACCCAAGTCCTTTAATTCTGTTCTGCTTTATTATATTAAGTCAGTTATCACACTAATATCTTTTCTTTACTATCAAGGTGTAGGGTTCTCTGTGCAAGAGCTGCAGTAATTTTGACAAAGCATAGACAGCGCATTGTGGCAGGAAAATAGAGGACTCTGTATTGTTACTGGAGTGTCATTGTCAGGCTATTATAATCATTATTATTATTTTTCTCTATACTGCACAGCTGAAGTGTTTACAGTTCAGTGGGTCTTCTCCTCCTTCTTTTTCTGTAGCTTCTTTTTGGGCCACTGATGTCAGTAAACTAAGAGTGTAATCCTGCTTACTTCCCTAGTTGCTCTGTGATTCTGTTGTACATCAACAGATACCAATGTGACTAGAGAAAAAAAAAGCTGGGGTTCATAATGTTTATAATGCAGTCACTGACAGCTTTATTTCTTACATTCAATTAATTGATTCCTGGAGGGGAAAGATGCCTTTAACTGACAGAAGGGATTCATTGGGAAAAATATGTTAGAAGCCTTTCACAGCACACATTTAATGTGGTTTCAGAGTGCACCAGGATCAATGACTTGATCCTCAAACAAAAACTTGGTGGTATTTGTGAAGAATGAACTTATTCTAGCCTTCCACCAGTGTGTATGAGAGTAGGTTAATTTCTGCTGCACTGCATGGTCTCAGCGAGGGCTGAAATCACAGATGTGCTCTACAGGGCTCCACATTGTTACACCAGCGTCAGCAACTTTCCGTACCACCTAGCATATGTGAAAACTCAGCCTGGAAAGCATCCATGAGGAAGAGAGCAAAGGAAGCTTTGCTGACCCCAGACAAAATCAAATGGAGGGAGGTGAGGGATGAAGAGAGGGATGGAGGATGGAGATGCTGTGCGTGTGTTCGTGCGCATGCATGTTTGTGTGTATGTGTGCGTGCATATGTGTGTTTGGGTGTGTGTTTATGTGTGGAGGGGGTGGAGGCTTCCATTTTCATTTTAAAATGTGGCTGTAAAACTTTAATGATTCCCTGTCTATTGACAAAACGACCACGTTACTGTCGACTACTTATCCACTTTCCACATATCACACAGTCTCAGGGTTGCATAGCGTGCAGAAGTACAGTGAAAGACATTATATAATTATATAACCCCATAAGGCTTTATGGCACAATTAAAAAACAAAGTGTTTTCTTTCCAACATTGTCTGTAAAAATGATATGAGAGAAAAAATGAATGTCTGAATGACATTATAAATAAATTAAAGCAGGGATGATGGTTCTTGTATTCATCATATATACATAAAATAGGGATGTAAAATATCCATAAAAACTCTACTAGGTCTCCTAAATGTCTTGCAAGTTGTCTCCTAAACAGCTAAATGCACTTGGAGCAGCTGACCCAAAAATAAAGAGCTCCTCAACACAGCAAGAGTTCTGTCTTTTTTTGTCAAATGAAACCCATCTCCAAATTTGGTGATTTTGCATTTTTCAAATAAACCCTGAGAACTTGGTGTTTCTTTTTTTGATTGATGTAATGCTACATTTAAAATAAAGCTAAATAAACCACTAAAAAAACACTGGATTAGCTGATGCAATGCATTGTCACAGAGCCGAAAACAGAGCCGTGCTTCCAGCTCACGAAAAGCTGACTTTATGGAGATACATGGTTTTCACAACATGGTGACCATATGTTCTTTTCTCAGCTCCAGTAGGTAGTCAGCCTCTGTGTAGTGTTGTATACAACTATGTACAATGTAATTCACTGATATTATCATGTCAATATGCCATCACAAATAAAATACATTTATATTTTACATTCGTGTAGTCCTACATAACTTGAGAAGAATTTTGTTTGAACTCATTTCACTTCACAGATAGCCACCTAAGTTGTCATTAGGCTTGTGCTCAGCATTCATTAAAGACTGTGACCTCATATAATTTCTGCTCTGCCCACCTTCAACCTGAGCAGAGGCCCAAACATTCACAACTGAAAACACATGCCTGTGTATGCAGGGAATCTTTATTTTATTTATAGTCTGGTATCACAAAGAGTGAAGTTTACCTGACAGCCATCAAGCTTTTCTGAATTACAACACTAGATTTTTAAAGGGATAGCTGACATCTTGGGAAATACACGCATTTACTTTACTGCCAAACATTAGATGAGACGATTGACACCACTCTCATGTCAAGAGCCCATCGGTCATTTGGCAGGAAGTTATTATGACCCACAGTTATGTTTTTTTATTAGGTGACATCTAGTGGCCGTAATAATTATGACCTGAGCAAAGGGAAAAGTGCGATGACGTAGTATAAAGAGACAAAGTCCATGTTAGGAGCAGGTTGTGGTGGATGGATGGATGGATGAACAAAACACAGGAATATCAGACAGGGCAGTGTTTGATTCCCACGTGAAAGTAGCTGTTAATGTTATTTCTGTTATCCATGACCGTTTGACACAGTTAACCATGTTGTTATTATTGTAACCACGACAACACATATCGTCTAATGTTGAGGAAGTACTTATTTTAACCCAAATCACACTCTTTACTTTAATCTAACCAAGCCATTACCCTTATTACAGTAACCATGGTGACAAAGATAGGTAGGCCATTGTTGGTACAGTCTTCATGTTTATTAATGTAACCATGACAAGTTCACTCCTATGGGTCGAAGCAGAGGGTTGAAAGTTGATACGACCTACATGGTTGTTCAGGTTGGAGGACTGGTTGCTCCTGTCTGTCTGTTTAATATGAAGCAGTCAGTTATCTTAGCTTAGCATAAAGAGTGGAAACTATCCTGGCTCTGTCCAAAAGTAACGTCTGCCCACCAGCACCTGTAAAACTCACTAATTAATGGATTAAACAATCAAGTGTGTAGTTAGTGTGTTAATTAGTCAGATGTAGAGATTAAGATAGTGGCACAGATTCAAGGCCTTTTTGATATCATACGATCAGGCACCAGTTTGAAATAAAAGTTGTTTTCTATTGGATAAAGGTTGTCGGTGGATGGATATGCATTTATGATACAACCTCTTAGCACTCCATCCTTTGCTGCTGACAGTTTGATCATTTTATGACCAGCAGTACTGTTGCAGTGCAGCCATACAGTAGTTTAGTAGACAGTTTGAACAGAGCGAATTGTGACTTGTTATGACAAGAAAAGCACAGGAGTGACTAATATTAAATATGACTCCCTTACATTCAGGTGTCCTAACAAGTCAGTTGCACTGGATGCATAACAACAATTCAAAATGTCCATTGTGTTCAGCACCCAAATGTTCCTTCTTTTCTTTCCTATAATGCAGTCAACGTACAGTTACCTTAATAATATACCCTACAGTCTTGCCACCTCCGTGTTGTGGTGACCAGTCTACAGGAGCTTGTTCCTTCAATATGAAGAACCTATCATCATTTCCACCTGTCAGAATGAATGTAGCAGCAAGATCAAGCAGCTCCAGCAATTAGAGGTAAAGTAACAGCAGAGAAACACCTGCAACCGCATAATACCAGCCTATATTAGCATTGACTTATGCTTGCTCTGCCTACCACTGAAACCTTCCCACTGTGATCAAATGTGGCTTTTAAGATTACTTTCTGCCCCCCCAAAAACCCATCCACCCTCACCCCCCCCCCCCAACCGCCCACCCCTACCACCGCCCCCCACCCCTCCCCTTGCATTAAAAGAGAAATGTGTCTCACCAGTCACAACCTCAGATATTTGCCCTTAAGCAGCCAATCAGAGTCTTTTCATTTTCATTCCCACGACTGGACTCTGGGAAGGAAATTGTCTTTTCCCTAATGATCCTGCAAAATGAACCAGAGCATTGAAGTTTAACACAGATTGTGATAGAAATAAAAAGGAGGAAACTAATAAAAGTGTACACAGACACAGAAGCGCAAGTTCATTTGTTTGCATCTTCGCTAACACTTCATGTGTCTCAGAGGGAGTCTGCCCCTCATGCTGCATCTGCATGTAGTGAACGACCGTGTTTGTGAGTGTTTCTTCACCAGTGTGTGTGTGTGTGTGTGTGTGCTGCTTTCTGTGTATATGAATATGAGGGAGCAGTGGGGAGACTGGCTGACCTTTCAGGGGACCTCCCTCACTGAAGCTGTCCTGTAGTGGTATTTACATTACCATTTCAATACACTGCCAGGCCCGACTGGCAATAAAATATTCAGCTGACCTTTAAGGCAAAAAAGAGAGACTGTCATTTCATTTAACCTTAAGACTGTACAGTGTAAGTGTGAGCTGTGTCTCTGTGTGCCCCTCATTACCGGCCACACTGACAGAGTGGTCTCTTTAACTGAGAGCAGGCCTGTGGCAAAGGTACTAACCTACTGTTCCCACTGAGAGCCATTTATTCCATCCCCGCCTTTGAACATTCGGCCGCTGAATTGAAGACTCAACCTCATGTCTTATTGTCATTCATCTCAACACTTGTCTTTTAAGTATGCATGAGATTTATATACATGTAGAGCACAAGCAGCACTTGTATAAACTCCACTGACCTTTACAGAGTGAAGTGTTTTCTTTGGTGCAGCCTTCAGGTTGCACGTACTCTTGCAGTTACTTTTATTTTTTTATTTGTCCTTATCAACATGTCATCTCACTTAATGTGAGAGTGATATACTCAAACTCAACACTTTCAGAAAAATAAAATACACTGGCTGTTGGTTAAAATGAGCAGCGAGAGTCAACGTGAATGCAAAACATTAACACAGAATCCGCATTCAAGACATCACATTCAGCTGTTTGATTGACAGGTGATCTTTGGGAAGTGCAGTGCTTAAAAAACCAGTGCAATGATGGTCAGTTAAGTCTTAACAAGAGAGACACAGGAGCAGAAGCTGTAATGATGGAGATACAGGATAGTGGTTTGTCCCTGGGCCAGGCTGACGAAGAGTACAAAGACATAATAAACTGAAGTCAATAACAAAGAAACTAAATATCAACAGGAAAAAGTGAGCAAGAAATTGTAAAGGCAGAGTTCTTGAAATTGTATTCACGTGTTGTTTTTGTACTATTTTGTTACTAAATAATTCCCCACAAAAATACAGCACTTAACAGGCCAGACAATGTATGATTAATGTGTGTTTCCATCCACTATTCCACTACTTGGGCGCGAACTGTATCAGCTGTTTGGGTCAGGCAGAGCTAAGCGTAGATACAAGTGTGTTAGGAATTTGGTGGTACAACTGCAAAAAAATTTGCAAAAGGAAAGGGGCCATTTGATGGCAAAATAAAGCGATGAAAATACATAACATGTACTTCAAATTATGTTGTTTTTTTTTTTCTTTGGTCCTTTGTGTGGGTGAAACACGTCTTTGCAGATGGCAACGTCCACAGCAGCACATCACTCAGCTTCTATGCCGGTGCTCCTGCTGCTCTTCTAAACTGAGAGTGCTCTGATCTGAACCTACTGCAGGTAGTACACTGACTGACAATAGATAAGCACCTCACACAACCCCACGTCTAATAACCCAAAGTACCAGTGCAGGAGAAGAGAGCACAACGAAAATGACACGTTTAAAAAGAGCCACACTTCAAACGGTGGAAACCCGTGAAAATACGGCATAATTTTTTGTTCCATTGTATCATTAGTCTCCTCGTCGCTCCAGACAGATCTGATATTCCATCTGCTGCTGTCAAGTCTTCCAACTTAAAAGACCACATAGTTCATAGTTTGTCATATTTTGTTTTTGTTGATGGAGAACACAACCACATTAGGCAAACTTAGTTTTAACAGTGGTTGTCCCAACTCATGTGTCCAAAATGTCTACCAGGCAGGATTGGTCTAAGGCCAGGAACACACTGGATGCAGTGCATGTGTGTGACATCTTGGTTTTCATTTTGGCGCATATGTTAACAGGTTGGAGTGGACACCCTGGCTGCGAGACGGGCGCGTCACATGCTATAGAGATCCGGCCTCCCGCCTCTTATTCAGACTTGACGTGCCGTGCACCAGCATAAATAGACAGAGAAAAGACCTTTTGTCATATTCACATACAAAAATATAAATATATTTTTAACCATTTAAGCAGCTGCATGTGGAGACAGTGGCACTTTAGTGACGTTTTCTGTCAAAAGAAAGAGAGACCGAGCTGGCTGTTGCAGCAACAAAGCAGAGACGCAGCCACTGTGAGCATGCCTCTCTGCAGCAGGTCAGCGACGTGAGCATGCCTCTCTGCAGCAGGTCAGCGACGTGAGCATGCCTCTCTGCAGCAGGTCAGCGACGTCAGCTGCCACACTCATATGACGCAGGCAGCGTGTTCATAAGTCTATATGCGGACGTCTCTCCAATATGTCAGTAAGTCCTGCAGACCTTCAGTTGTTGGCTGTTTAAAATGTATAGTATTTAGTATTATAATTTATATTTATGTTTCTAATTCTCAAATCCGTCTTCGTGATCTTCAAGGCGTTTGGACTGCATGTGTCAGGAGTATGCACAGGATTAAATGGTGATTTATAAAGCAATTCAACAGATCACTGCAAAACTAAGTGCTCAAGTCTGTTTTTTTACTGGTTTGTTCATACTTTTTGTTTTTTACCCCCCTCTAATGTTTGAGTTTTGAGGTTGCACTGGGTTGCATTATTGTTAATACTCTGGAGCCTTCAGTATCTTCAAATCCCAGTCATGCCCCTGCTGAAAACAGCCCGACCATCGTGACAGTGTTCAGTTTACCCTCAGAGTTGACTGCCGCCTCATTCTTTTTTGCATTGTGCAAATGGATCCACGCATACAAACATATGCAGATGCAGAGGCCTCTAATCTGAACTTGCATTCTTTGGTACACAGCGACACATGCTAATGTGTGCAAACCACAAACACACAACATATGCATAAATAAAGGCACATATCAACATGGCGCTAACATTCACAGGCACACACACACACACACACACACACACGCACACAGGGAGCGAGAGAACCCATCTGCTTGGAACAAACAAAATGGATGCATGCCCTTTGGGAGTCCTGGCAAATGAATACTGTTGACAGAACAATTAGCATCTTAGAGACAGAATAACCTTTACTCAATACATCATCTTTATTATTCTCGACCTTCATTCTCCCTCCATTTTAATGTAGCCCTGTGTTCTTCTGTGTGTGTGTGTGTGTGTGTGTGTGTGTGTGTGTGTGTGTGTGTGTGTGTGTGTGTGTGTGTGTGTGCTTATAAAAGTGCGTATGTGTGTATGAACACTTTTCTCCGAGGCTGTGTGTATGAGGGTAAAGAACAGTATGGAGCTGGGACCCTGAGGAACATGTGAAGTGTTTAATGTGGTGAAACAGGTGCAGCGAGACAGAAAGGGCAGCCCAGCCAGAGCTAGCAGGTTAGTCACACTCTGACCCTCACATCACAGAGCTGGCAGCGCTGTGGGCGGAGATGTACAAATTGTTCTTTCCTTCTGCTTTTCCCCTCCCATTCTCTCACTCTGTCTCTCTACTAATCTCCCTCGATCACTCATTCACACACACACACACACACACACACACACAAACACACACACAGAAATTGCTTAACACCCTCACCTAGAATCATTTTTCACTTGCACTAATATATTTGCTGATGATGTCCTCTTTTCGTGACATGGCTCTTCGATCACAACAAGCAAGTGTGTTTTTATTGATACTGTTGGGGGAGGATTTGGATGGTTTTACTTAACAGCTTTACAAGTGTAGGTCTGCCACAAAGGAAAATTTCCACTTCATGAGATTTTAGCTCATTGATCACTTTGGACCCTAAATATAGCGAAAGCATTGTCCCCAACATCTTCACTGTGTCTCCAGTAGATTTTATCTGCTGCACATGATACTACAAAACAATGTAGAGTCTTTGTAAAACATGGGGATATCAGCTCTAACACTAAAGTGTAATGCTGCAAAGCTACTTGACTAGTGCAGAAAAACAAACAAACAAAAAATAACATGTCATTTCAATGGCAGATGATCTGTTTTGCTGGCACTTTGTGACAGCTAGTTTTCTTTCAGACAAAGAAAAGCCAGAGATTTGCTTTGCTGATGCACTGTTGAGATTTTCTACTCTGCATAAAATAAAAACTGCTTCCAGCTTTGGATTACTACTTTGGGTGTTTCTCCGTGTGCCTAGTACTGCGTATTCCAAATTATCATTCTATATACTGTGTACAAGGAAGGTTTCAGACGCAGCGTCAGTTTGGAACCAGGATTGAGAATAGTGAACCAAAACAAACTTCCAAAACAAAAATAGTTGAAACAGATCGTGTTTCGCAACAGCCTCGGTTTGAATCTACATCTCTCTAATATCCCAGATACAGAGTGGGCTCCAAAAGTCTGAGAAGAAGACCACTTTCCCACTCACTTGAATTGAAATTTTAAAAAAAAAAAGTTTACATTTACTTAGAGACAGAGTACAACAAAAAAAAACATACATATATAGTCACTCCAATGTAATTTGGGGTGAACCTGCCCATATAAAAAAACAAATTTCAGCATTAGCTCTTGGGTGGTGGCAGCTTGCAGAGCATTATCACATGTCAGAGGGGTTACAGCAAAGGGTAACTAAAATTATTCCTCAGAAATACCCAGGACAGTTTTTAGATCGACCTGCTGGTCCAAGTTTCACCGTCTGTACTAACCACAGCGTTCCTGTACGATGCAGGATTATTGTCCTGTTCTTCTTGCCCCGTCTGATTTTAACAAGCAGGATATACCGTCCCTTATTTGGTGTTGTGATGGTGGTGGTGGAGAGCACAGTCCATCATGAGGGTCCCTCATCTCCCATGTTGTTCGTTTAGGTTTATGTTGACTGTGAAGGTCACGGCGTGTGATTCACAGCATTTTCATACTCAACAAACTCATTTTTCATTGACCTTGAGGCATTTGTTGTTCCTCCACTAAGGTTTTAACTTTAATTTGTCAGCTGTCTCTACATAGTATTAGTTGTAGTTTGTAGATTCTGATCCATCCAGGCTTCCCTGTTACCACATACATTTATACAGACGAGTCTTTTTGGCTGCCCCGTAGTCTGGTCTATTCAGAGGCTGGGGTTTTACCATCTGTGGCACCTCTGATGTGACTTTTTAAAATGAACTTGTTTGAAATTGATTTTCAAAAGCAACGCTGCTGTGTGCAGCATTAGGGAGATTGTAGCTGAATAATTGTATTGCATCAGATCCTCCCTGTGAAAAAGAATATGCTATAAAGGCAAGCATGTTAGAAAGTACACGAAAATGATTCAATTGATGGCTCCATCAGGGAGTTATTCCACATTATTCACAGTTTGATTAGTTTTTCCTTTTATTTGGACTGATCAATCAAGTGAATTGTATGTTCTCCACACTACATCGGGGTTCCCTGAGGAAATTGGGCCCATAATCACTGTTTATTGCACTGCATTAATCTAGGAAGTGTAGATGTATGATTTCAATTTTTGAAATTAAGTTTTGTTGGGGAAGAGATACATAGCTGCCAATGAAGTACTTACTGAGCTGTCTTCCTGTTGGAGCTGTATAGCACGGTCTTTCCTTCGGTGTCGCTCTTTTGATGATATTTTTTCTCTTATTTGTCCTTTACATTTTTGTCCTAACAAGAATGGCTTCAGGAAATGGAAATATGCATGTCTTAAAAGCACTCTCTCAACCTTTGGACACCATTTCATTGGCAGAAAAAGTCTGAGAGACTGGTAATGTGAACGATTCTTCAAAGTATATTGATTTTATCCTACACTCCAGGCAACTGTTTGATTTACTTGTGAAGGCTATAGCACCATGTGCCATTTATGCTGCATTTAACTACTTTATTGGAGCCAGTGATTTCCATTTCCTCATGTTAAACCACCCACAGGATGACTTCGGCATATGAGGGTTGAAAACCGGGTGCCAGTTACACTCAAGATGTTGAATTGGCTGTGAGAGCTGAAAGGCATTGTTAAAAACATGAAAAACACTCCCCCAGAAGGTTGAAGCGATGAGTGCTCTCGTCACCTCATATAAAAAATAGAGCTTATGAAAATAGTTGGACTGGTTAAAGTTCAAGGCAGTTTGATTGTAGCTGGCAACGTCTCAGGGCAGAACGAGCCGATCCAGACTCGGAAATGTGACTAACTCTCAAAATGGATTGGAAACCTGGAGAAGTTGGCATGTAAATGGCTTGACTTGTGATGCATACGGGGGACTGCAAGCTCCTCTGAACTCCATGCCCGACCTCTGATGAGATTTAAACACGGTGCATCCAACCTGTTTATCATCTACAACTTATCATTGATATAAAAATGTACTCTGAGGGGATTTGTGGCTTGTTTCGATCAGAGCTCTCCTTCAGCCTGTTGATAGAGTGGTATATCACTGCCAATAGAGAACTACTTACCCCGTATCTTCTTCCGAGCTGCCTCCACACAGAAATCCGGAACCACCCAGACATGAAATGTCATAAACTCATTTGTGATATTTCTCTCTCTTAAACTGAACATGCAATAAAATACTAAGTAAATATGGCCAGGATAAATCCAGACCCTGTAAAGCTGTCCTTTTTTGTGTATTTAATTTCACACATATTTGCACAGGGAAATTACATTTTACTTATCTTATATAGTCGTGGACCACAGGTAAATACCATATTCCTGGATTTTCCCTTGGATATTGAAACATGAACATGACCCAGGACATTTTCTGGCTCCTATCCTTTTCACAGGTCCACTGCTCACACAGACAGAAACAGTATATTAGAAAAAAAGGAAAAGGAAAATCTCTGTATCACATTCATATGCAACTCATTTGCACTACCAGGATATATTTGAGGAGAATTGTTATGTTTTTCTTCAACCTTTCACACGGAGTGCTCACACGGACACCGCTAACGTCTTTATGATATTCAAATATCTCTGAATGTATAAACAAAACAACAAGTCCTTCAAGCTAAACAACGTCTGTGTCCTATTTAAAATAATAACAATACTTTCTATATATATAGCTATATATATATATATAATATATATATATATATATATATATATATATATATGTATATAATAATGTAATAATAACTATATTTTCCTTTAGCATTTCAAGGATAATAACAACTGTAATAAGTAATAACTACATAACAGAGGGCTTTTTGAAAAATAACAATAAAGTGCTTAAATTTACAAAATGAAATAGAAAGTGTATCTTGACTTTCCATTTTTTTTCTTCTTTATTGTTAACTCCAACAGTCTCAACCATTTTTATAATAAACAATTTCCACACATCTTAATGGCTGAACTCACCTTATGTTTATGTCACTCACTGACTGGATACGCAATGACTGGCTGAGTAACATCATGTGACCAGTGCCATAAAGCCCAGAAATGTTAAAATAGAAACACAAATAATTCTCAGTAATTTACAGGTTATACATATTAGTATAGCAAGGTAAATATCTTGGTCTTTGACAGTGTCAGTGTAATTCCAGCTGCAATTATCACAAGCAATAATAAACGCTTACAGATTGGAGGAGTAAAGACTGTGTAACCATCATGAAGAGACAAATGCGTTTACATTCTTTAACATCTAGTTAGAAAGTATCTTAAACCATCTCTCGTGGTCGAACAATCAGATTTCAGAATTTCAGTAAAACACATATAAGATCAGCTGTCTGATTTGGGTGGCTAAGAGTGAGTATTGATTGTTTTATCGATTGATACTTCCATGATCTCAAATGTTTTAGTAGTCTATTATAAACCTTACAACACGTGGTAAAATTAAAGTCCTGTGCCTATCCTGGCCTCCCTGTTATTTTTCTGTATTGTAAAAACGTCACACTTTTCTGGATTAGAGACAAAAATGTTTTAAAAAAACTCCAGTAATTTCCAGTAGTTACATATGAACATGTTTTGTTGGTGCTTGGTGTTGTAGTTCATTTTAGACTTTTAAAAACTTTATTTTTCATTGTTGTTCTTCAAGGTTCTTCATGGGAGATTTCACAATTGTCTTTAAAAACAACAAGATTTTCTTGAGTCAATCTTCACACCTCCTGAATGTGATTGTCTGGCCTGTTGTTCTTGACAGCATGGTCAGTGGTCAGAGCAGAATTTCCCTCTTGCCGTCCATTGGGAGCTTTTTGAGGTTTGTGACACTAATAACACCAGACTAGTTATTCAAGGGCTCAGTTCTGAAATTGCTTCTCGATGACAAGACATTTATAGGTGAGAGAACACTGCAGAGCCGTGTCAATACCTTTGTCAGGGCATAGCAGCCCGCCATAAACACAGCAGACTGCACGACACACACACACAGTGAATACCGCCCACCATATGTAGGACCTGCGTCTAACAACAGATGCGGGCCGACAGCAGAGCATATGCACAACAACTACTGCATTAATGATGTATAATAATTGGTGGAGTGGTAAGCACAGTAGAATTGTGGTGATCATCAGTGTGAATCACAGCAACACAAGTAAAAATCCATTACACGTGCATAAAAGATTTACCTGACTCTCCCCTGGGTAGGGATTACTTCTGCTGAATTCAAACCCAATGTCAACTTATAAAACCTTCCCACTGAGGCTTAGGAATACTCCTGATGTAACTGAGTCTCAGCCTGAAACAGCTGAAAGTGACTTGTACTATGGAGTCATGTCATGCAGATTTATGTCACTACATTTTACAAATAGAGTGGTAGGTATGTCCGATTTTAGCGTGTTGTAGCGTGAATGTATGTGTCATCAGTTAAATAAGTATAGGTTTTTTTTTTTTTCAATCACAACTTAGTATTTGTAGAAGAGATGTATAAATACAGTTTTAAAATGTCAGGTTAACATATGAGAGATTCATTTTAAAGGTCTCATATTAAATAAAGTGACATTTTCCATGTCTCTTGATTATAAAGCTGGTCTAGATTCTATATCAATACTGTGAAAGTATCAAATCGCCAAGTCCACAGAGAACGCACACAATCCATATTCAGAATCTGTGTCTTAAAATGAGCCGTCAGGACTTCTGTAATTTTGTGATGTCACAACCAAACAGATGACAGCTGGGCTTGGGCAATCTTCTGATTGGTTCACCGACCTGTCGTTACTAGAGCTCCAGAGAGAAGCCAAAAAGAGAGGAGATGTAAAATACATCAAGATGGTTTTTGGTTCTTAAAACCACAAATATATCCTCTTCAACACTTCAAATAAAACACAGGAGAAGTGTAAAATATGGAACCTTTAAAAATGTTTAGACTGACTGTTTAGTTGCCTGTGACTTTACCAGTATTATTGTGCTGCACTTAATTATGCTTGTGCAGTACATTATTATGACAGTAACATAGGATCTTACTGATGCTAAAGCCTCACCTGAAGAGAAATATAAAATGGTAATGCAGGTTATGCCAGATGAGGATAAATCATCTGTGATCCCATTGTGTTTGTGCTGGGCAGCTTCCCGGTGTGAACAGGTCCTTCCTGAGAAATACAGCATTGCTCTCAGTGAAGCCTCCCTGTCTAGATAAAGATATCAGCAGAGCTATTTCTCACAACCTGAAAGCCCTGAAAAGTTGTTCTTACAAATTGTGTATTACTGCTCAGTAGAGCTTTGTGAGTTATGTTTTATTTACTATCAAGAAAGACATAATTTAAGGCAGGAAAATCTTCAGCTGGGTATTGCTGATAGAATATTCTAAACTCAAGATTTGCTTACTAGCTTTGTTTCCTGAATTCTGACTGTAATCCATAGCTTTCTTCAGCAAATTAAACTTGTTTAGGTGTCATGATGTAAACACAATAAGGAACTTCTGTTAAAAGTGGATGACGGACATTGTAACCATGGACACTGAGGTCATGTCCTCAGGTATGTATGATGTTTGCATGATAACACACATATTACACACAGCTGATTTTAATGTATGCAAAAAACTCGATATGTTACATAAAAATGTAGGTTATTTTCCCAGAATTACATATGTAGGCAATTACATTTTTAGGACATATTATAGCGCGGCAGGGTGTTTGAGGTGTCATGACCTCAGTATTTCAAAAATCATAGCTACAGCTCTTATTGTAACACCTGTCTCTGTTGGAGGGTGTCATCTTTTGATGTCTGATATGAACAGCTTTCGTGATATTTCTGTAACACATCCACTGACTCCCAGTAAGTGACCTCTGACCCCTCCCCTATTGAGTCAATGCTGTGTTCTGTTTTGGTCTGGTCTTCACCGACAACTGATGTCGTCTGCCTCTGGTGCTTTTTCCAACTGCTTGTTAAGTGATAAAAATCTGAGCGAGTTCCAGCAAGATTGTGGATTACACAACGGTCTGGAAGGAATAAAAAGTAAGTAAGGGACCTTTAGTTACAAACACTTTATCATGAAGCCCTCAGAAAACAAGTTGAGTAATCAGAAACAACCCCTTTACATTGCAATGCAATGTATTGCAAGGGTTTGCTCTAACAAACACTACGTTTTGTCATTTAAAATTCTCTGTCAGATGCAGCACATACCTCACACTGCAGCACTGCCAACAAGCTAAATGGCAAATGCCAAAAACCTCAGAGGGATTGAGAGACGACAGGAGCAGCGGTCTGATTTCTGACAAAGCAATCACCATTCTTAAAAAGCTGCTGATGCTTGTGTTCCGGTTGCTCCTTGGCCAAATCAAAAATGCAACGATCGCTTAGCCGAGGCGCACGTGTTGCATCCTGTAAGGAGTCTTTCCTGCTACTGATCTCAGCGTGCATGAGGGAAAAGAACAGAGGAGGACTGGAAGAAAAAGCCACAGGAGGTCCCACCCTTCCCTGCCAAGAATGTTATGAACTTGTCTGGGAGACGGAGATGTAGGTCCCAATGCTAATACAATATTTATTATTCTCGTTGTACCAGCTGTAGACACAAACAATGTATAATGGATCAAATATCTTTGCTAAACAGCGCTCTCATAACCTTCACCTCGAGGGTTCATGCTATCTGTTCCCTTTCAAGCACTTCCTTAATTACATGTGCGTGTCGTCAGGCAGCAGATTGGGGGATCAAACTGGTCAAAGGTCTGGGTTATCATTTTGCTCTGTTAGTGTGTGTGTATATGTGTGTGCGCACATCCGACGATGTGCACATCTCCTCTTCCAAACCCACTTTTGCCTGAAGTAAGTGCGCATCTTCAAAGGCATGGAGAACTTGTTTTGAACTACAAGCAGGTTTGCTTTCTCCCATCCTTTGTTCTACTAATCATCCCATGGGCACGCATCGTCCATAACAAAGGATGGAACAACAAGCCGTTATCTTGTGAGAAAACAGGAAAGTAGATATCCCCATTGTGCATAATTTAGCGCTGCTCCCATTTCTATTCACCAGTCATCAGAGGGAATCAGGCTGTTGGTTGTGAACAAGGGAGAAAGGGAGACAGGGGGGAGTTTGGAGGGCAAGGGGGGGGGGGGGGGGGGGCTGCAGAACATTGCATTTTTCTTTTTTTTTTGTAAATCCTTATTGTATAGCATGATAGATAAGCCAATTTTTGTGGTATGTTCACTTTGCCAAAGCCTCGAGCTTCATGTCATCATCAGTTACTAGAAACTGAAACTGCTGGGCTGAAGTCAGGATGCTGCAACATGTAACGGGGCAAGTCCAAAACACATCAAGTGATTTCATACTGTAGAGGCAGATTTTACTTTGCAAAATCCATGCAGATTCATTAAGCATGTCGTGGTGTTTTTAGGAGGCTGGTGTGCTTCAGATAAGGTTGTTGTAACATTTTCGGTCCGTGTGTGTGTGTGTGTGTGTGTGTGTGTGTGTGTGTGTGTGTGTGTGTGTGTGTGTGTGTGTGTGTGTGTGTGTGAGGGAGGGAGGGAGATTAAGAATGAGAAAAGGAGTCAGTACCAGTGCAACTGAAAGAGATTGAGTCAGACTTGGTTTACCTATATGGCAGATCACTGCACATTGACTTATACTGGGCCGGTAAAGCAGCAATGCTCAGCCACTAAACCAGACATCACCTGCCTTACACACACAAACACACACACACACACACCCCACCCCCCCTCCACACATACACACTAATGACAGGGATGAGCTTTGCCAAGGATCCTGAGTTGGACAAGACAGCACACAGATGTAGAAGTAAGAAGTTTGAGAGAAGACACCGCACACAGTCATATACATTATACAGCACATTTTTACCTGCATGTGTTACACACATGCACACAAACACGTGCATGTAGACATATAAATGGCCCATACTCAGCCTCACAGCAGCCCAACAGCATGTAGGCTATACCTGATTTGATATTCAGAAAATGACTTTGCAACATAATAAAACATTAAACTTTTGCTGTTAGGTGTCTCCCAGTCCAAGTTGTGAACTATGGGTAGGTGGCATCATGGGAGTTGTTGTCTTCACCCACATTGTTTTTCCTTCAGGAGGTTTTCACTGGGAGTCGTATGTTAAAAATTTAAAATGTGGCTCAAAACTGGATAAAAAGTACATTTGGAAACTTCTGTGTGTTACACATGTGCATATGGGGATGTGATGCCACTGACAACCAAATGAAACGGACTCTTATCATGATTAAAATCATATATATCTCTCAAAAACTATATAACTAGTGATTTTTAGACATTTTAAAGTGCAGAGGTTACATATTCTAACTTTAAAAGTATAAGAAAGAAGTTTATTTTCATTGAATTTAAACATAATCTATAATAGCAAAGGCTGAGAGAATGCCTTATGTTATTTTATTTATTAAATTTATTTCCATCCATCCATTAGCTATAGTGTTTATACTTTTGGAGGGTCGCAGGGGGGCTGGGGCCAATCCCAGCTGACAAAGGGTACATCCTGGACAGATCTATTTATTTATTTCAAAATAAAGGTAGAACTGAAATATGTGTATTTTGTCATTAATGTGTGTGACTGTCTCAGTCTCAGTTTTGAGTCTAGAGAAATTTTGTCCTCACCTCACTTTAAATGTCACTGGTGTTTGTTTGTGATGGCAGCTGATTCACCTCTGTTCCACCTCCTTGATTGAATTTAAAATAAGACAGGATAAAATGCAAATGCAAACCTTTTTTTTTTTTCCCCACATACCTACAAGACTGCAGCTTCTGTTGCGATAAATAACAGCAATTTGAAGTTGGAAATGGACATCTCATGGTATTTATTGTACAATCAGTCGACTCAAAAGCAACGGGGAAACAAAAGTGTGCGGCTCAAACTTGCCTTTGCTGGAATATCAATTTGATACCTCACTTTCAATTGAACTCTCAATGTCAAGGCACTGCCGTTTTGGGTTGTAAATAGTGACAGGATTCTAATAAACAATCTGCCACGCTTCACCCCGTGTTAATAACCAACTTTCATCTGGTGTCAATCTTAATACAAAACTCCAATTATCCAAGTCTTTACTGGAGTGGAAAGAATTGGCTTCTCCATCCTTGCTGGATAAGTAGAACAGCAGCAATCTACATTCACACTGAGTTGAAATCATTTGACTGCTCTCAAGTTGCTCCACTGAAATAGTCTTCTTTTGCTATCGCAGCAGACCTCCACATGGCCACATTATTTTGATATTTTATTGTTGTATGTTTTATTTCATTATTATATTATTCTCATAAAGTCCTTAGTTTTACCTGCTTAATCCTAGTTTCTACAATTTTTTGTTTTTGGAAACTCCAGTTTAAATGTGGTGCAGTGCAAAACTAGTGTTAAGTACAAATCCATCCTTTTTTGGAAGATGGTCTCTCTTTGCCTCGGGAACAATCAGTTGGTACTTGTCAAATTCACTTTGGCAGACAGACTGTTAGACTCCAGGAAGATTTATGTGTTCTCTTCTTTCTTTCTTATTTATGTATACGTAGAGTCAGAGAGCAGAAAGGTGCAGAACTATGATTGTGAATGTGATGTCGAAATTCATAATTACTGAAATCACCAAAACATAGACTAGGCTAGCGTGCAGTGTCTGTATGATGGGCCTTAAAAGTCCATATTTTACACTTTTCCTGTGTTTTAGTTAAAGTTTTGATCCATAAGAAAATATATTTGTGGTTTTAAGAACCACAAACCATGTCAGTGTAGTTTTAAATCTCCTCTCTCAGGCTTGTCTCTGGAGCTTTATTAACAACAGCTCGTGAGCCAATCAGAAGAGAGGCTCGGATCCTCTTTTCTGATTGGCTGACTGTTTTCTGAGTGATCTTATAAAAATATAGCAGATTTCAGGTAAAAAACAAATCCTGTGAGGTTGGATGGTCGGTCCAGGTGGGCGGGGATTGGGGCATGGCTGAGGGCGGCGACTGCTTTGTTGTGACATCACAAAGTTCCAGAAGTCTTGACGGCTGGTTTTAAGGCTCAGCTTCTGAATACAGGCTGTGTGCATTTCTCTGTGGAATGAGCGCTTTGATACTTTCACAGTATTAATATAGAACCTAGACCTGCTTTGAAATATATGGAAATTTGCTATCATACAATAAGGGACCTCTAATACGAATACAAGAAACTCAACAAGGAAATGCAAATACATACAAAACAGATTAAAACACAAACTGCAAAAAAAAATCACCACTGAACTCAATGACAGGCAGCAGATCATTCATGAAAACATTTAGAACTTGTTTCAATTTCAGTTCAAAATGATCCCATTCATGGTCCATTTTGAGCTCTGTGGGTCAAAATGTGGGTCTGTGGGGCAATGATCCCCTGACCAGAGGAAGTCTGTCCCTCACGCTTTCCCATAGATGCATCACATGTTACTGAGTTGAAATCCTTAAATGTTTCACCAGGTCACTGAATATCTCAGCAGCCTGGTTATTTATGCTTCAATGGATCAGTTTAATATTAGCTAATATAATGATCTGACCAAAACATAACTAATTTAATTGTTTAAACTCCTCCAGACATGTTTTAAGACAAAAAATACTTTTTGAATAAAGACTTCAACGAAAGAGTAAAAAATATATTTTAAAATTATATCTAACCTTTCTTCTTCATTGAAAGATCATAATCTAAGAATATGTAAATATTCATTTCAAAAGTTTGACTTACAGACATAAGAAGTCTCGTTCTTCACTGAGAATTCTGTTTCAAGTTTCTAGATCAAACTTGTGGAAGTTACATATTGGACCATGACTGGTTTCCAAACTCATTGTTATGTCATAAAGTCCTGCTTAAAATACAGCCAGAGCAAGATGAGCACAGAGAAACTTCCAGCGGGGGAATGTGAAACACTCTGCACATCCTCCCGCACTGTGAAGCTCAAACATCCTAGTCAAGGAACAAGAGTAACAACATGTCTCTGGCTTTGGGGCAGGAGGAAATCATATCAGGTTTGTATTCAAATTTTTCCATTGTTATATGTCATCTTAATCTGTGACAGAGAGGATACACAGTGCAGATCACAGAATGAATAAAATTGTTTACAGTGTAAAAAGATTTCTCTGATAAGTCTAAATGTATGGGTGTGGGTGTCTGCCACCTTGCTCACCATCTGAACATGTGTATCTCAAATTGTAGTTGGGAACGAAATTAATTAGACCATTAATCTTTAAATCTAACTCATTAATTTCTGACGAAGGCTGTGCCCTGTATGAACAAAAGACAACTTACAGTAAAAAAAGAGAATAGTTGCATATGTAAGAAAAACTCCTCCAGTGATAATCCAGTGCTCAGAATGATCATAACCATATATTTCACTTTCACTGTATCTCAGTAAACTGAAGTGATCATGTAAAGAAGTAACATCATGCCACTGAGTTTTCTTGAAAGTGATTCAATGCATTATTCAGTGAGAATAAAGTGTCCTTGAAAGCTTTAGAAAATTCTGCATATGCAAGATATTACAGTAAAATGTTCAGTCTTGATTGATCCAAAATTCTCAGCCTGTTTATAAGGACACGAGTAGTAGTAATAGTGACTCCAAAATATAATGAATACTGATCTCCCTTTAAAGAAAAACCATTATTACCAATAAGTAGCATGGGTGCTCCATTCATGATGATTTAATTTCAGCCACTTCCACATTCCGGGCTCCATTTAAACTGTATTAATGACATTAATACAGTGGATGCAGCAGCTTTTGTTTTGGTGAAGAAAGGTGTACTGCAGGCTTTTTCAGCAACACCCCCCAACCCCTAACCCCACCCCACTCCTTGTGACCCTAAGGTTATGCCCACACAACTACGTTTTAGTTTCAAAACGCAACACTTTTTCTACGTCTATGTCTGCCGTCCACCCTTCGAACAGCTAAAACTGAGATTTTTGGAAACGCTGCTGACCTCCTTTTGGTTTGAAAAGTCCAGGGTTGTGTTGTAGTCTCAACGGGCAGAAACAGAGACCTTTGGAAAAAATGACATAGACTTCCAAGGTCGCTCCCTGATTGGGTCTTATCAGCCACAACAAGTGAAAGCAACATGAATAACAAATTGCAACCAATTGCGACTGACCTTGTTGTCTTTGCTAGAAGCTGTTGTGAAGTTAAATTTAGTTGTATTTTAATGTTACAACTGCCTTTGCTGTTCCTCATTTATAGCATTTTGTGTAACTAATCTAAAAACTGCTCCGGCTCACACATGCCCAGCATGTACTATATATATAGTACATGCTGGGCAGGTGTGATTGTATGTATGGAGATCGTTTCTGATACGGGGCTAGAACCGCTATATGGACGGAGATAGTTTTTGTTTAAAATGCTTTATTTCCTGTCTGTCTCCACTCTACCTGCGAAATAAAGGCATAAAAAATAAAGAAGAAAAGAAACAGTTTGTGAAGGAAGAAGTTTTTTCCATCTAAAAAGACATGTCAATGTCAATAGCCCTGAGAATAAAAGTAGCCTCTGAGTGTGTCTTGTTTTGCAGAAGCAAACATCTTTATTCAGAAAATAATAAATAGTAATAAATGGTTGAAAAATGTACAGCAGCAAACAGGAAAAAGGTCCACTACAGGTTTTGAATTCCAAGAGAAATAGAGTTCAGATAAATCTTTTATTTTCTCCTGAAGTGTGACCTTGCAAATTGTTTTAAAAAAAGGGAAAAAATAAAGAAACCTCCTCCCTTGGCCCAAGTTTAGGAGTGTAAGTCTTTGGGCTGTTTTCTGGCTTCTTCCCGTTGCCATTGCCATGGCACAGCTGCCACCTGAGATATTCCACACATGACATTTATCCAGGGGAGGGCATTGACAGATGCTTTAAAGCAGCTTTGTGGCACAGCCAGGAAAAGGCCCCTCGTCACATTAGATAAGGCAGGGGACTATCATATTAACCTGCGTGCGGCGCTGCCATGTTGAAAAGCACATAGGACCAGCCAGTGCACGCCTGCCTCGCCTGCAGCAAGATGCCTCGTGGCACATGGTGCCCTGGCAAGGAGGGAAAAGAATAAACAGCTTGACAAAATGCTCATCGCTACACGCGTCCATGTGTTTATTCGGACAGGTTGGTTGTTATTGTCCCGCTAACGTGTGCTACGGGCTGTCAGGCTGCAGTCTCTGTGGTGTGGATCAAGTGTATAAGCTTGATGATGCATGTTCTCCTTCAAGTGATTACAGTGGATACAGTACAGCTGCCTCCCTTTGTATGTGGCCTCATTTGCCATTAGGAGCTTCTGTTCTGTCTGCGAACAAAACCAAATTCAAGGTGGTGTTGTTGGGTCAAATGCCAGATACTTTTCTTGGCAGGTAGAAAAGGCAGGTGGTCTGAAAGGTTGCATATTTATTGTATGTCATTGTCAGCTTTATTACTTGATTTGTCCTTTTCTTTTTAGCTTATCAATCGTCTCTGAAGCACTTTGAACTGCACTAACATGTATGAAGAGTGACATACAAATAAAGTTTGATTGATTGATTGATTTTGTCTGTTTTCTGAGTTATCAAATAAAAATCTAGCAGATTTCAGGTAAACAAAATCAAATCCTGCAAGGATGGATGATAGGTGCAAGTGGGTGGGGCTTGGAGCATGGCTGAAAATGGCGATTGCTTTGTTGTGACATCACAAAGTCACAGAAGTCCTGACGGCTTGTTTTGAGGCTCAGTTTCTGAATACAGGCTGTGTGCATTTCTCTGTGGACTGAGCGCTTTGATACTTTCACAGTATTAATATAGAACCTAGACCTGCTTTATAATAACAAAACATGGAAATCCTTTAAACCTTTAAACTTTGATACTGTCTGCAAATCAGTTAGTAGACTGTGTATGTCCTCACAAAAGAAAGTGGCACAGTGTAATTGATTGACATGTGCTAGCAACATAGGTGGTACTCTGTATTTGTTAAATAAGGAACTATATTTACTTCTTGCCATTTAGCTTTATTATTATTTTTAGCTATTATGAAATTGTCCATGGCATGTCCAGTACTTTCTTTCAAGAATCTCACAACACAATGTATCACATTTCATGTGAAAATTGCAGTCATACACCTGTCAGTGATGACATAAAATGAGGATTGGCCATAAGTGTCCACAATCTCAGTTTACTGTTCACTGTAGAGTCAAATATTGAGTGACTGTTAGGGAGCAATGAATGAGCGAACAAAGGAGTGATTTTGGACACAGATCTGGAGACTGAGTGCCTGCAGGTCTTGCAGAGTGGTTCATTGACTGTCGCAATTTTCATTTGTGATACAATGGGCACAAAGAGAAAAGCTTGATTACTTCTCATTCAGCAGAGCAGAGTGGTGCCAAATTGGATGGTACAGTATGCAGTTCCCTAAAAGTCCATGTGGTCCAGATGGTTCGCAGTTGGTCAGTGGTCCAAATGTAAAAGCTGAATTGAACAAATGTATTTTGCCTTTACAAACTAACCCACTGATTATAGTGACAGTGAATGAACCGATGTCTTATAAATGCTGGTGTGACCAGATTGTGAGTTGAGAGTTGCTGAACAGTAAATCTTCATTATTGTTGTGTTAAAGTTAGGTGAATCTGAAAAGTATTCCTGCATTACAATACACAGATAATAAAACCAAAGACGGATTCTTTTATTGAGCAGGTTTTAGAGTCCTGATGAGGTTAAAGTATCCAGCAACTAAAGATACAAAATCCAGAAAAGTCAGAAAACAAGAGGTGTAGCCCTAAGCCCATGGTTGGCACCTATGTACAGTCCAGCTATATACTAGGTTTATAGCCAGTTTTGTTTGAAAAAGAAAATCTCTTAAACTAGAGACAAATTCGCTAAGTTAGCAGCACTGCAACCTGTAAAAGCTCCCCCTAATAGAAACTGTTTGCACCAGTTAATATTGAAAGAGCAACAGCCAATTAGGAAACTTCCACTCAGTCACATGACATTCAGCTGACCAGTGGTGGAAATATGATCACTCACTCAGTCATTCAGTCAGGGAGTCAGTCAGTGAGTCAGTCACAGGCATTCACAATTATGGATCTGGCTGCACTGGCCATACTGAAATGTGTGCAGCAAAAATATGTTTTTTCTTATTGAATTCTTCTCTTTTGTGACCAAATTATCTTTGAGGTCAGTTGTGTGGTTTGGAACCATCAGGCTTAAGTGCACAAAACCACAGTATAATCTCTTGCTCCCTTTCTTTCTCTCATACTTACACACACACACATACTCATGTACACACAAACATGAGCCTTACTACGAGTAGTAATTAATATAATGGAAAACTAAATCTAGTTCACACACTACTCTTTCCGCCAGAACAACATGACAGGCTAAATCAGCAGACAAGACAGATTTTGATGTGTGTGTGTGTGTGTGTGTCCACTCAGACTGGCTGCTTGTCTGGCAGTGGAGGTTTGAGTGTTGTGTGTGCGTGTGTGTGTGTATGTGTGTGTGTGTGTGTGTGTGTGTGTGTCAAAATAAAACTAATCAATCTTGTCTTTATTTCCTGGCGTTGCCTCTGTCTGCCCCACAGTCTTTCTCCAACCAGGCGGCAAAGAGGAGCCAACTACTACCCAGTAATGCTGCAAACTGCTCCCCAGGCACAATGCACCAGGCGAGTGTTAGATGCTGATCAAGGGGCAAAGTCAAAGCTCATCACCAGTTTTACTTCAGAGTTTACCAACAGCTCCACCTGACCTTTACAGGCAATCTCCATTGATCACATGCATACGTCCTCTCGCACCGTTAAAGCCCTGGTTTGTTCGAGTGGTGTTCGGCATGCCAGCTTGTATCTTCCTCCCCACAGGAGCTCTGCCCGTATATGCAGCAGGATGGTGTGGCGACTTGAGCCAAAGGTCAGAATGACATTACTGCTGTTTCAAAATGTTCAACACCAAGGGGAATCCAAAAACTGTAGAAGTACTTCTGTAAACTTTCTTTTCGGGTTAGAGTCATGTTGTTTTATATATTCATCATAATTACAGGACCTACTATTAGATACCTATGGGATGGAGACTTTCAGCAATAACATATTTTTTTCTTCTTTGCACAGATACAGCCACCTCTTCACTGGCTTAAAATAGCCACCACTGACAGTGAGTAATCTATACTGTAACGGTATCATGTGTGCCCAGCTGTACAGATGGGGTCAAAATAAAGACTGAATTATAGAATAAAATGGATAAAAAAGTAAATGAAATATTGACTAAGTTGATGCTTATACTTTCCTAATTAAACAACAGAGTTCTGATAATCCACTCGGATTCTTTCATTTCACCAAGTCGACAAGTGTTTCGGCCTTCGATGCGTGTACAAGACGAAGAGTTTATAATACGGCCTCTGAGCAGCGCTACGTCTTCAGGGCGATTGGAGGGTACAGTTAGTTGCTATCGAAAAGTGACAAGACGATCCGGGGCTCTTGGATGTTGGTTTAGTGAATAGGGTGACACGGTCACTTTAAGAGAGAAGGCAGTTCAATGTAAAGGACTCAGTACTGTGGTCTTGTGGGAGGGGAGTTACTGTTGTTGTGGTTCCCGGGTTCTTTTTGTGTGTTAATTTACATAACATAATCAATAATAATTTCTACATTTGACCACATCGGTGTCACCAATGTAGAAATTGCAGAAAATAGTGGCAGGCAATTTCTAGCTCTTTTCACACAAACATGTGTGTCCTTAATTAACACACAGAAAGAACCCGGGAACCACAACAACTCCCCTCCCAAAAGACCAAAGTAGTGAGTCCTTTATATTGCACTACCTTATCCCTTAAAGTGACCGTGTCACCCTATTCACTGAACCAACACCCAAGAGAACACAGACTGACTTTGTGTAGAAAACATACAGCACAGCAAACTACCAATTACGATGAATGATGTCCATAGGAGCCAGTACAGGGTAGTCCTTTCTGCTAAGTGATTTGTGTGGCTGTACACTTATTTTCTACGGTTATAATTCTCAGTAACATAGCTCCTTCTGAACCCACAGTGAGGTATACTTACCCCTTGCATATGCGTTGCCATAAAATTATATTCTTTGACCAAGACATGTAGATTTTTGAAATAAAAAAATAAAAAAACTAACAAAAAAAGCAATTGCATATCAATGTATTTTTAATGGATTTAAGTCTACTTGGTCATCACAGGCAATCAAACATCATTTACGGTTAATGTGTATTTTCTGACCTGAAAAAAGGATATACACAGACATGAATACCTTATCAACCTGTAAATAGCTGCAGACAGTACAAACAAGACCTTGTTTTGTTTCTTTGTTTGAAACACAGCGCTGTGCAATATTGATCATTCAGGTCTGCCAAAAAGGAGAGTCAAGACATCTTATACATATTTATCACCAAAACACTGCTTTTTTTCAGCACCCTTCTCTCCTGTCTCAAAGTGTTTTTCTTTCAGCCACACAGCCCTGGATTGTTATGCATAGAGTGACACGACCTGCAGGCGTTGCTCAGATTCTTATCGTCATGCTCTCATCTGATGGGAACGCATGCTCTGACAAAGGCTGGTCCTCCTAGATTCTGCTCATATCTGCTTTTTAACAATTCCATCAGTGCCGGATAAGCCAGCTGGCAATAAAGACGAAATGGCAATACATAGAGAAATCTGGGCAGCATCTGTTCACAAGAATGACCGATAGCGTGGTGCTGCTCGAATCATCAAAAAGTGGTTGAAAAAAATGATGAGGGAGAGATAATATAGGCCATCCTAACATAGGTCCAGGTAGGAAAATGTTAGTATGGCTTTGTCAGGTCACAAAGAATGAATTACTTTTTGATGTTGATTCCTTATAAAAAAAAGTTCATTCTTTGACATTTATATAAGCTTTTTATTTATATTTAGTCACATGTCATCCTGTAGCATAAAAATCAAAGCAGCTCAGGTTCCTTGTGTACAGGTTTTTAACATATCTTTGTCCTCTTCAATGTAAGGGCAGGCTGAAGTTGTATTTCCACTATCACCGGAGATGCACTTGCTTTATGTACAGATTTAATCAGTTTCAACAGTGAAAATATTAGAGTGAAGCCCAGTGTAGATGGCAAAGGAGAAAGGTGAAATAATAGAGCAACATTTTACCTTTGTGCTAAAGCTGATAAATGTACATTGGCTATAGGATACTTAGGTTAGCTACAGTAATTAGCCTAGAGCTGACATTTCAAGTTCTGGGCTCTACCCCTCAAGTTAAGTTACTTAAATAACTGCTGACATATATGGTCTTAAATAATAGGGAAAAAATGAAAATACACTTCCAACTACTTGGCAGCAGCATAAACAGGCTGTAAACACATGATCATATTATCACCTGGTGGACGTCTTAGCAAACATTTTCTTAAAGGAGCTATTGCTATTGCTACATAGCCAAAATTAGCATTAGCAGTTGTTTACTTAGGGTCTACCAATCTTGCCAAGACCTTCAGCCATCGTTGCATTTATGAGAAGTTAGAAAAGCGGTGATAGCAATAGAAGCAAAACAAGAGGGTTACTTGGGAGGGAGCTATGTGGCAATAACAAAACAAATAGCCCCTTTAATTAGAAATGTTGCAGATTCCGAGAAACATTGGCATTAATTTGGAGTTGGGTTTCTAACAAATGTAAGTCCAATAACACGCTTGAGGGAAATATCTGGCTTTCAAGCACCTAAATGTTCCGCTTTTTAAATCAGTAAACTCAGCACAGTATAGTCCAGGTCGTTCTGCGACGAGATCACCGTACTTTGAACTTCCTGAAAACCACTGCATCATTCTAGCTGTTAGTTTTTTCCCTAAAGCACATGAGCGCCCAGGCTGTGTGCCTCTCTCTCCCTTCTTCTCTATCTCCTTCCTGTTCCTCTCAGGTCCTCCCGCCTCCAGAGCTGCAGCTGTAGAGTCTGGATCTGCAACTGCAAACCACCTACTGCCCCATGATCCTGTTAAACACCTGCTGCTAAACCTGCTAAAATGTACTACAATTAATAATGATAATTATTAATGTTATTAGCTGTCAGTAATGCTTTTATTAATAGGAGCACTACAGTTGCCATTACATTACTATTGAATGTTCTTGTTATTTTCCTCTGTGCTCTCTGTCCTCTGTGCTCTCTGTCTATCTCTCTCTCTCTCTCTCTCTCTCTCTCTCTCTCTCTCTCTCTCTCTCTCTCTATCTCTCCCCTACCGGTCGAGGCAGATGCCCGCCCACCCTGAGTCCAGCTCTGCTCAAGGTTTCTGCCTCTTAAAAGGAAGTTTTTCCATGCCATTGTCGCCTAGCGCTTGCTCTTGGTGGGAATTGAATTGTTGGGTCTCTGTAAATAATATTATAAAGAGAAGGTCTAGACCTGCTTTATTTGGAAAGTGCCTTGAGATAACTTCTGTTGTCAATTGGCGCTATACATATAAAAATTGACTTGACTTGGCTGTGTCCACAAGCTAGTCACTGACTGTGTCTGTCTGCTGGAAGCGGTCACCTGCTATGGAAACAACACTGAAGAGAGCAGTGAGAGTGCACCTAAACATTAAAGTTGCAGGCCATAAACCCAAAACAGTGAGTTGAAACAAGCTGAGAGGGACAGCATAGTAGAGTGACCTCTTTCAAATTACATACTTCTTTGATCAATTGTTAATATAAAATATAGATTACAGCAGCTGTAATGCCTTTTTTATATTTATTTGTTGTTTAATTTGTTCTCCCCACAATATTTTCTCCTGGGATTTAATTGCATTACAGAATTAGTTTTAGATAATACCACTGAAGCCAGACTCAGAGCCAAAAGCTCCTCGACCTGTTGATGTAGCCTACCCATGTTAGGCAGTGCAGATGTGTTTAAGTGAGTTTTTTTTTTTCATGTTTTTTTAAACGTGTATTACGAGGCCTTTGAGTGTGCTAGCAGTGTGTTATGGGTTGTCCCGCTGCTGTCCGGCAGTGAGGAGTAACACAGAGCTTTTGACTCCTCCAATGGCAAACTCGTAGCGCCTGGTTCCTCAATGCCCGACACACACCAGCCGCATCCTGAGTGACAGGCCGCTCCCTGCAGAGCTCGGGAGGGTAATTGGCATTCAGGATCATCTGGATGATAGGGAGGGTGGCGAATTCCATGAGACGCCGCTCCCCGCCTTTTATCCCGCGCCACAAAGTTCCCCAAGACCCGTACCCCATTTGCACAGAGAGAGGGAGAGATGGAGAGAGCGTGAGAGACGACATGCAGCGAGAGAGAGAGAGAGTGAGGGAGAGAGAGAGGGAGAGACTACTTTGCATGCAGTGAGTTGGCAGTAGCATCCCTGAGGGAAACATTGTCGGTGAGGGGGAAACAGCTTTCTATGCATGAGGAGAAATCTCCTTCAGGTTTGTGTTGCAGCTACCAACCCACCACCCCCATCATCCTCATCACCCTCCCTTCCCCGTGCCCCCGCACCACCACCCACCCATCCACCCACACACACACACACACACACACACACACACACTCATGTCTGTAGGGATTTATGACCTGTCACCTCTGCAGCTCGTGGGGACGGGAGGGTGGAGAGGAGGAGGGAGGGGAAGGTAATGGTGGTGACGGTATGAGGGGAGGGCTCTTCACGTCACTCTGGTGAGCACGATGTATCAATCTGTCCAGGGATTTTGTCCATTCAACCATACTGCAGCAAGAAGAATTAACAAGGGGGGGGGGCAAGGTTATTGTGATAGCTACCACACCTAAGCTGTCTCCCAAAACGTATCTTTCATTTTCTCTCAGAAACCAACAGCGAAGTGACAGGAACACTCAACGTATCATTTGCTTTGCTGTCAAATGGCATGTGGTATTTAAAAAAGGAAAAAAAAGAAAAAGGAACGATAACAGAGGTGGCAATCACACAAAATGACATGATGCGGTTTTGTTTAGAGAGGAGCGCAGAGTGACATGTGCATACAGTGTGCCGCGCTGTATATTTCTCTGTGGACATTTGATGGAGGGCATTAGCCTGTAGATTTCTGCCAGCTCCCATAAATTACTCTGCTGTACCTGTGCCCCTGAGGTAGATCATTAGTGTGCTTGATAGGTATAATAACGTAGCCCGGTGCATTGCCATTCCGAGGCCGTGTAGTCATGACTAAAGAGCTCTCTGTGCAAAGAGAATTGAATTATCCCTTCTGTCAAACAGTTACCGTGAATTTAATGCATACTGAGTCGGGAATCAATAATTTGTCAAAAGCTGCTGATGCATTATTGTCAACTGTGCCAAGATGAAATTATATGGAGTTATCGAACATAGGAGACACAACAGATTTTTACTGAAGATTGCAAACCTTGCATTTCAAAAAATATCATTAAATGGCACCAAATATATCAGGATTTAATCCTTATGAATTCCTTAGGATTTACTCCGAAGAAACCATTTTATCCATAATCTGTAGCCTGACTGTGCAGAAAAGTCTAATAACATAGTGCCAGCCCCTGGTAGAAACCCCATGATGAAATATGATAATAATAGTAATAATGATTTAAAACATTATAAGAGAGCTTTGACTGAGGCCTCGAGTTTCATAGTGGTGCAACACAGTGGGACATGGCCCCTAAACTTCCCATAATGCAACTAAGTTGAATGTTTTTAATTACACTTTCTCTTCCCACAAACTCCACACCCCCGGGTTTTAACACAGGCTTTCTGCTATACATTTGTAGTCTCCAAACCTGATGGCGTTTCCAGGGTTATTTATTCAGACTTTCAGAAAGCTCCTCCAGAGCCACAGCAAAGATTAAACAACTGTTTTTAGACAGAATTCTTAAGTGGTTTATTTAAGAAACTTCAATCCCGTGCACAAAAAAAATAACAAGCCTGAATGTAAATGTTGTTATTGATTATGCCTATTATCTTTCATCAAGTCTGAGCCTTGTATAATACTCCTGCGTTATTCCTATAGCAATTTAGAACATAGGGGTAACACTTCAGCTATGATTAGGTTTGTTAGACAGCAAAGGAAGGTAAACAACCACAATGAATAACGTACACATTAAAAAGTGAACAAATTAAGTATGCGGGTGACGTTTTATTTTAACCCCCATTTAATAGGTGCAAGCAGTACAGTAATAACACAGCAGTTATATGGGTGTGTATAGGGTGTGGGTGTTTACCAGTGTAACGTAGCCATAATCATTGTCCATAAAGATATTATTACACCTGAACTAATCCTTACAATGTGGTATAAAATACATATAAACTGTTCACAACTGTTTCTACACGTGTTCGGGACCCATGAAGACATGTTGAGCCAGATGTTGTTGTGCGCCAAAAAGCTCTAAACCCAAGGTCTACTTACTAATTATTCGTTTCCTTATGCTGTATTTGTGTATAAATATATTATTCTGTGTTATGGCCCCTTTATTAACTGTTTATACATAGCTTATAACTCCTGGATAAGGGTTTGAGGGTTGTTATAATAGTGTGTGATGGAGTGTTCTGTGGAAGAGTTTATTATCAGTATAATATTAAAGGGGCTGTCAGACTGTGCCTCCTGTCCAGCAGCTCTTCAGATAACGCTGAAGAGATTTGTCTGCCAGTTGTCTGTCACAGGTTCTGCTGCAGTTATCAAACCTGAACAGAGTGAATGAAATATTAATAACACATCCACATTTGGATCAGCCAGAAAGTGGGAGATTCATATTAAGTCACCACAAGTCTACCACAGTGAAGCTATAGGCTATTTGGATATTTGGTCATTTTGTTTGTTCATCTGGTTTTACATGTTTAAATTATTATTTTTTTTTTGATTTGCTTGTTTTATTGAAAAAAAATATCTCACGACAAACACAACCACAGAATAAATCAAAATTCTGAGAGAGTCTCTATGTCAAATAAAGGGCTCAAACCTTTCCTTCAAAACCGAATATAAGAAAGTAAATTGTTGGAAAAATGCTATATAAGCAACAACAGATGAGGAGGCTGGAAGATAGGATTTTTTTTAAGGCAAGAAGGTGGAGAAAGACGTGAGAGAGGGAAATATGGTTCAGGCGGGGGTTAAGAGAACGTGATGAATTTTCAACTCTATCCCAGAAAAGTAGTCCTGACCGGAGTGAGAAGGTCATTCCAGTGTTGGCGAGCCAGGAGGGAGAGGAGTTGAAAGTGGAGCAATGACCAGGTAGCCGCAGGGAAGGGGGAGCTAAGCAGGCAGTTTGAAGCAGAGTGCAGTGCTGGTTTGGAGGGCTGTGGCCTGTGGGTAGAGGGAGGGAAGGGGGTGGCTCCTTCGGCAGCCCTCCTGCACCACCAGCAGGGCCTCGCATCCAATACGAGCTGCCAGCAGAGAGAGAGTGCAGAAGGGGTCTGACATAAATGAATTTTGTGAGGTTGAAGAAAACGTGGGCTGAAGTATTGTGAACAAGCTAAAAGGGTGAGAGGACCTTAGCCAAAACAAATTTCTCATTCAGAGGAGCTTACAATAGGTTTTCTTTCTGCTCAGGCTCACGCAATTTTGTGAAACAGAGCTTCATGAGATAGGGTTTCTTTGTCGTCATGAAACATTAAAATGCCATGTTTTGGACAGGAATTAAAGATTATGTTCCCACACCACAAATTAAATCATGAGGCAATTACGTTACGCTTCAGATTAGTCAACCACAACACCTTGTCCTCACCAAAAAACAATAGCATTGGCTGTTTGTTCATTTTATAGAGCAGCAGAGGTGTTTGGTATAGAACCATAATGGGGGCAACCTTTTTACAGGGTTTCTAAATTGGATTTATTAAATGTTAATAAATAATTTATTAATGCTTTATTAATGTTATAAAAAAGCATCTGGATCAAGGACATTTATTATCAACTTAACATTAGCAACTGCAGGTTGGATTAGTGTAATAATCCTACATTAATGACTTATCACCATTTCAAACTGCAGATAACTTATTAACCTTTACTGAGGGGTTAATACAGTGGTTTCCAACCTGGGGGATGAAGCTTCTTCAGGCTTTTAAGAACTATTATGATAACACAAGAAGAAAAATAAACTTGAGTCATGGACATTATAAAACTCGTGACAAGAGGTTGTGAGGAGACAGTGCTTTCCTTAAGGGTCACGAATCAAAAATGGTGGGAACATCTGGCTTAATAGAGAGTGAGAAACCTGTGACCTCTTTTTAATGACTGTTTAATTGCAGATGTGTTGTTACTGATACATCACTTTTGGAAATTGCCTTTTCTCAAATTGTCGCTGTTTAATTATTGTGCAGTACTGGACAGGTTTACCTCTGGAGGCCTAAAAGAAAACATGTAACAGTCTGGGATGGAACCTCGCTCCTTTGTTGAACTGCTCACAACTCAGACATGTGCAAACTTTGATGAGAGGTCGGGGGAACATAGGCTTCATATAGTAAATCTTTAATAGCAGGGGATTTTCTAACATTTGCTGATGGCTTAATGATTCCCAGGTTGGGGGTTAAATTAATCTTAAAGGCAGTGAGATGATTAAGATTGGAAAAGGGAAAAAAGAAAGAATCTCTGGCTTAATAGAAAGTGAAAACCTGTGACCCCGTATTAATGATTATTGTCATTGTTATCAGAATGTGACTTACTGACTTAAATCCCCTGGGTCAAGCAAGATGGTAAGATGGAAAATAAAAAAAAAGAAAATATTGAATCAAAAATGATGTTTATTGTATTTGATGTTTTTCTCTCTTTTTTGTTGTAGAAAAATGATAATAATAAAAAACTCTAACATTGTGTCATTCTGTTGTATGTTGGTCTGATCATCTTTCATCTACTGCCAAACATGTATGTTTAAAGATACATGTTAGTTTCCATGATAACATGAAATCATTTCAGTACCCGTCTTGTGTCTGTGTCACTCCTCCAGCCCTCATGTTGATACAGAACCCATATCTATCCAGAGATACCCATAACCGAGAGTAAACTATCGACAGTTGACTTTAGCTAGACTGGCTTAATGTCGCTCATCGGCTGACCTCTTCCACCCTGCAAAGCAATCTCTGTGTTTGTCTGAGGAGAGGCCATGAATATCTCTCCTGCCTGCTATAAGTAGAACGCCATCGACACAGGGCTGAGCGAGGAGACATCTTCCGCTCCAGCGGCCGGTGTGGACAGAATGATGGAAGTCACTAAGAGAAGCGATCCTCTTTTCCCTGGTCTCAGTGTGTCTGGCTGGCAGCCAGTCAATCGCCTGTGACTTTGTAATATACAATTGGATTCCCCTTGCCTGCCATAACATCCTTTTGCAGATTAGACTCTGGATGACCTGCCAAGGAGGTAGGTTCGAACATATTGACACCTATGCATATGCAACAGCTTCCTCTCAGCGGGGCTTGCCGGAGCAGAGACAAGAGTGTGGTCATGGGGGTGTTGCTGCAGGGTCCATTGACGGAGAAGGACATGCAGTGTGATCCTCTTTTCAACGGCGACTCACTTGAGAAAACCTCCCTCATGCATTCCCTTCAGAGATAATGCATGCATCTTTGTAGACTGCACCTGCGCACACAGCCTAGTTGTGAGCACACACAGATGCAGCATGTCCAGCAGTGCAGCGGAGATGGATTTTGCAGGTTTTACCAAACAATGCTCTACATACACGACAGTAAGAGGAGAGATCCTTCAAGTTAGGGAGGCACTGCAGCAACAAGGCCTCTCACTGACTGACAGGGCTGTCCAGGTCTCGTCTGTGGAAAATATTCCAAACACTGATGGGGCTTTTTGCATCTCTCTGAGATACATTCCGACAGTGAAAAGCTGTGCAACATCTTATTTTTCCGTGGATCATCTCCTCTGAATTGTTCCTGGTTATTGTCATACAAAGGCTCAAAATATCTCAGCGTCCTCTGCTATCATCTCCTCTGCTTTCTCACCTCCTTCATTTTAACACACACACACTCCACTCTGTGTGCATAGAAGAGAGATTCATAAAAAGCAGTGGTGTCTTATGCAGATTTTATGTTTGTGTTAACCTCTAAATTATAGTGCGGAAGCACTTTATTTAAATACAGTTTTGGCCATGAAGATAGAGCTAATTTTGGAGGCTGGATGTCCCCGCCTCCTTTCCCTGTGACTTATTGTTGTAACTGCTTCCGACTCTGTTTAGCTATTTTTATTCCCACGTTTTATTTTTTTTCTCTATTTCTTTCATCCAATTTTCTCTCAGACACAAAAGGCATCTTTGTAAAAGAAAAGGAAGAAGAATGACAAGTCCTGGATAGCTTGAAAAGTGTGTCAGCGTGTGTCATTTGGAAACATCATCTGAATATTGAGCAGGCGGACTGCGTGTGATGAGCAGCCCAAAAAAAAACTGTCACATCCTACATTTTTATTAAATAACAAGATCGATCAGAAGTGTTTTTTTTTTTACAAAGCTTTACCGCCTAAAGAATTCATTGTCCCACTAGATGACATGACATCTTAATTCTGTAATTTTTCCTACTGCGAAAAAAAGACCCAAATGTTGAAAAAGCGAGAGCCGAAAATGCCTGATCAGGGTGACCGTGAGAGGCAAACAGAGGTCCAGTGTTGACACGGGGCCCTTGTGGGACCGACCTCAGTGGAGGAAGTGACACAGAGCTGGAGCAGAGAAAGAATGGTCCAGGTGTGACCTCTGACCTCCGGGGGAAGTTATAACTAGAACACTGAGCTCAGTAGTGACACTTAATCTTAATTTAAACCCAGGTTGTCTCAGCCTCTATGGCCCTGACACTGACTCCTGTATGAAGGTGGCACAGCTCTTTGCTACTTTAAAGAAACTCCTCCAGGTAACAACAGAAACAAGGTTAGTGGGCGCAGGAGCAGGATGTGAAACAAACAGCTGAGCTAAAATCTGGAAGCACTCTGTGTTATTATGGATGAAACACCTGACATTGAGTGGCATTGTTAAATATTTATCACTGCTCCTGTCATGGGAGGAACTTGTAACTAAACAGTTTTTCCTTTTGTTTTTATTCCCTCTTTTCACTTACATAAGTATTGCATCTTCGTCTTCTGCTTGAAAAACATCTCTCACCTCATGGTGTGGTCTGCACTCTGGTGCCTGGAAAAAAAAAAAAGACAAGAGGTGGACATAAACAACAGGAACACCAGAGAACCGTATCTTAATATGAAGCTACATCTAATAGCCAGCTAGCTTAGCTCAGCTCAAAGACTGGAACAGGCAAAACAGCAAGCCTAATAAAATATCAACTTGGAAATCAAGGGGAATTCAATGAATACAAATAAGAAATATCACTCTGGTCAAACTCTAAAAATTTTGAGCTGATGAATTAATTGAATTGATGAATTGATAAGTACTTTTAGACTAGCCTTTAATTACAAAGTGTACATTTAATCAACAACAGCATTGTTGTACTTTTTGCAGTGTATATCTTCTGATCCCATCATCCATAAAAGGATGTGGCTCAGGTGTTGAGGTGGGTCTGAAACCGTTCATAAGGGTCAGTGGTTTAGATCCCCTTCTCTTCCTGTCCTCATGTCAAAGTGCCGTGAGCAAAACACTAAACAATTTGCTCCTGATGAGCAGGCCAGAGCCATACATGACAGCTCTTCCAAGTGTGTATGAATGGATGGATGAGTGACAGGCTTAGGCAGATAAGTAGCTCCTATTTGCCAGCTGTATATAATGAACATGTCACAGTAAATCAGTACCAACATCACTAAGCTTTACAGTACGATGGTAGCATTTTGCAGTCTGACTTATTGTATTATTTTAACCGATGTGTAACTCCAGCAGGACTAACACCAAGAGACCTCAAACTCTTATTTTACTTACTCTTATCTTATTTTGAAAGATGTCATTTAGTGATTCTCCATCCATGTTCATGAAGAGATCCATGATAAAAAAAAAAGATTATACTGACAAATTACTAAGAAATTACAGTGCATGCCATGACTATCAGCACAGTTATTACCCTGAATAATCTAAAGCGTCCATTTTCTTTTTTGATGTATGTAATTTGCAGTGTAATTTCTATTCAAAAACTCATGGCACATGGCAGATTATTGTCACTGAGTCACAATGATCCTAAATTACTATCCCCAGCTAAAACGAGCCCATTCAAATAGTGATAATGCAGAAAATAAGATGCGAGAAAAAATGATTGCCTCCTTTATTTGTGTCCTTCCTGTAGGGACTTGTTTTGCTCTGTTTTTCCTGTATTTTCTTAAATTATTTTTCATAGAGATTGGGAAATTGTAGAGACTGTTAATAATAAATGTAAATGTATTAAACTCTTAAAGCTTTTATGACAATAGCATGGAGCTATTTAGTGCTTTGATTTTACAAAAGCAGTGAATTAATTCTTCCCTCTGTGATCCTTCACAGTGTCAGAGGATTTCTCTGGTGTTTGTCATCAGACAAGTGCCTGAGCTATATCCTTGGAGAAATAACTTCATTCAATTCAATTTCCTTTAATTAGTCACAAACATAATTCTGCTATTTTCTAACATCTTGGATGACGAGGTGAAAAAAAAAATCCTTTCATGTCTGGAAAGGATAGAAACAGCCAAAGATTAAGTGAAAATTCTTTGCAGTTTTCAAGCCAAACTCACCAGGGTAACGGCCTCCCAATTTGTTGTTTGCTCTCTATATCATAGTTGCTGCACATAAATTATCAAGAGATTTATGTGCATACAAGATATGAGTTGATGACATATTAATCAGTGGATGCTTCCAGGTATAGCCTACTTTTGATATGAATAAATATGCAAAAAACAGCTTGCAATGGAATGAGGAACAGAACATTTAACACTGTTGTTCCCTGCCAACACTAAAACAGAGGAAAATCCCAGGCTGATTAAAATCAAATGAAAACAAGGAAGACATCGCCCAAAGCTGACTAGATGTTAAATCACAACATTCTCTCCATTTATTTGATTCTTACTGCAAACCTACTCAGCTGGAAAATAAAAACAAAATGTTGAACTGTGGCTCATCCCGCATGCAAATGAGATGCACGCAATTAAAGCCTTACAGTGACTTAGTGATGTTTTGTTGTAGCTGTCACTGTAATTTTTCTCTGTGTTTTCTTACAGTAAATTCCACATGCACTTTTGCCTAACAAACAAATGCCAGAGCAGTGCTATTGTAACAATATTTATAGCATACAACTGTGACAAATCACCTCATTTGGACATTCTGGATTTGCTAAAAGCCAAACAACACTCAATAATCAGTCTTTGGAGTTGAATTTGGGTCATGGAACATTTTGAGTGTAGAAAATATTGTTTTTGCAAGTACATAAATTATATTCTGTAAACAAATTATCAGCCAAAGATTAATTTAACTTATGCAAAAAAAAAAAAACGATTTTTTTTTTCCTCAGGAAATGTACTTGCGTATTTTCTATTATCCACACAAAAACACACTCATCACATCTATCACTCAGTTTTACTCATTTTCCATCTCTTAGGTCCCTTGCTCTGTGATGCTCAGCTTGAGTGCAAGTTACTCAGTCACAATTCCAACCAATCAGAAAATGGTTCGGAGTTGGAAGTTAATGATTAGTTTCTTTGTCTCCAATCCAATGGCTGTTTACTGGTTGGTTACTAGGGAAGTAGGGAAGCACTGGGGGACTGCTTGGTGCCCTGCTTTAGTAGCTTACAACCTAGCAGCCAATTCAGGGGCTGCATCCTTCGGAAGCTGCATTTGAAGACTGTCACAGCAGCGTGGCGATGCTGTCTCATCTCGAAGGCTCCTTCAAATGCGGCCGAGAAATGTAGCCTCCTTTTCCTGGGCAACAAAGGCTCCAAAAGGTGGTTCCTTCGTGGCCCTACCCATCCCAAGAATCATTGTGCGATGGTAATGATAATAATGTCAGCAAACAATGCTGACAGAGAGCCCAAGGATTACACTTTTAGGTTTCAGAACTGTTAAAAAACGTAATTCGTAAAACCTTTTTTAAGATTTAACTTTTTAAGTTTTTGTTCAAAAAGGTTGCATGTTCTCAAAGTTGCTAGGTGACAGGGGCGGCATTTTGTGACAGTAAGGGCTAGGTGGATTTTGTTAGTTCTGAATAGAGCCAGAGTTTCCACTGTTTCCAGCTGTTTTGCTGAACTAAGTTAGCCGGCAGCTGGTGGTAGCTTCATACTAGCAAAAAATCTTTTTTTCTGTGCTGAAGGAATGAATTCCCAGTTATTGTTAAATTAATCATATAAATTAGTGATATTCAAAATACTGACTTTTTTGAGGCTGGCACATTTGTCCATGTGAAGCTTGGTGTGACTCTGACAGCTACAAATACACCCCATAAATTGAAAAAAAATATAAGTACACTTCTGATGCTGTAGCTGAAGTGAAATACACCTCTATTGTTCATGAGTGCATAAAATTTTATTGTCCAACTGATCTTCGAGACACAGTGGGAGCTCTGCTTGACTTGCTGCATCTTGACCGAGCCAGTGAGTAATGACTGATATCCGTCCAGCCGCTCCCATCCAGTTTGACCACAGTCAAGCCGCTGCCTTGGCCCCTCGCACTGCAAACAGCCCACCGTCAGCCTCGGCCAAATTGGTCTAATTCTAGGTGACACATTTAGTGCATGATTTAGCTTGCAGACCTACAGCTGTGTCCCCGACACTCAAGACAAGACCATTGGGGCGTCTCATGAGCATAATTAACCCCTTCATTATGGAAATAAGCAAAAACATTTTGAATAATCATGGCATGCTGGATTGGCGGCCAGGATTAAAGCAGATGTGACGGTATGCTTGGCTGACTTTGGATTGTGCACGCCACCAGAGCTGAAGCCAAAAATGAGATGTAATGATTCAAGGAGAAGGAAGGAGATTCATACATTCAGGAAACGGCTACCACCAAGGTCCCTCTACTTTGCTCATCTCATCACTCTTTATTCACCATTGAATTGCAAGTTTGAAAAAGAAATAAAATGAAACTCTCGTCTGAGGCAGAATCTTTCGGCCCTTCAGCAAAAGGTATAGATATTTTAAGGGAAAAATAGAAAATGTAGTTGATGTAGAAATTATTCTGAAAAGAGGACATTATATAGACCCTGATGTTACCTTGAAAAGCTGACTGTTGGTGGTAACTTGGATTTTATGCAGCAAACAGCTGCAAATAACAGGTGAAGAATCCAACTGCCAGTGCTTCAAAGTGTAATGTTCAAGAGGCACTTGTATAGATGTGTGATACTGAATGTCAGATTCAGTCTAAAGGCTACAGACTGACTCTTTCACTCAGATGTAAAGCAGCCAGATCACAGCTTGCCAGTGGTAGAACTAGTGAATGTCATGAGGATGAAACCGGTGGAATAATGTAAAACATCATACTATCTCTCACGTTTGAAGATAATTGTTTGATGCTTAAAGGAACAATCCAAAATTTGGGTTAATTTGCTTATTTGTGTTCTGACGCAACCTGTGAAGACTCCAAGAAACAGTTAGAGCAGGAAACTTCCAGCAACTCCACTGACTAGTGATGCACTGACTTTTCATCAAGCACCCCCGTTTTGTTTTTTTTCTGGATTGTTTGCCATTAAAATTGGTACAAATATTCATTGTTCTCATCAGGATTAGTTACTCTGGGGACCCCCTGACTAGTTTCATAAGGCAGAAATATTTTATTTTCGGTTTATTTGGTTTGGTTTATGACCAACAAAGATGTCAAACATGGTAAACATTATCAGCGGTGTCGTTGTGAGCATATAGCATGGTGACGTCTGCACTTAGCTCAAAGCAAGACTCTTGGTCTCCCTACATTACTGTTACTGTGCATAACTGTACATTACTGTCTGGACTGTTGAAGCAAACATTGTCATTTATGATTTAAGTGTGTACACAATGCATTAGAATTAGTCTATCAAGATTAGAGTTATACGCCAAATGAATAAACCAAAATAATACTGTATCTATTAGGTACAATAAGTCCTGGCTCTACTGGGGCAGTGTTCTGGATTTCCACACAAAAAGCTGAGGACACATGAGGCTCTCAACACTCTGGCCTAAAGCGTGTGTGAATGTGAATTTAAGGATGTTTCTTTCTTTCTTTCTTTCTTTTTTTTTGAAACTACATTACATACATTAGTCTAGCTCCTGCCTTTCACCAAATGCATAATGTAGACAAACTGCAACATAAACTTGGAAAGGTTGGGCTGACACAGAAAATGAGTCAGTAAATTTCAAAACACCTCCTCTCACTTAAACCCCTAATTCTAGCAAATACTCCAGATCAGTGGGTTTCATCATAAACGATGCAGTCACTTTTGTATTTCTTACCAAGTAACCTTTTTTTTCCCTTTTCATTTTTGACTGATGACAGCACCGCCGGTAACACAGTGTCAGACTAATATTTTACCCATAATCTCAGTTACAGTAGATTCCACTTCTCTCCTCTGAAGAAATCAAGTCACTTGTTAACCTCTGATCTTGCATGTTGATCATTTGTTATGCAAATTATGTACAAATGATGGATTTATCATACTGAGCACAGTGTCAGTGACATTTATGAATGGGAAGACACAGCTGGGTAGTAGCCCTTCAGCATATGTGTGTGTGTGTTGTGTATGACATGACTGTATTTAATAGGGAGTGTGTGTGTGTGTGTGTGTGTGTGTGTGTGTGTTTGTTGGGGTTGTTGGAATTCAATAAGGCAGATGGGCCTTTTTAGAGTATTATCTTTATTGCCAAAGAAAGGGCCAATCTGTTTCTCCCTTTTGCCAACAATACGCATCAATATGTACGGCACATTTCCATTTTGCTTACATTTTCCCATTGACTCGCCTTGTTTTTGTTTTTCTTTGCCTTTTGCCTCCATTGGTTACAGCCGTTGATGAAAACACAATGCACCTCAACCCCTTTCACAGCCAGAAAATGAAACAGAGAAACACAACAGGGGTGTATTGCTGGTTTCAAGAGAGAGGAGAAAAGCGTGAACCCATAGTGCAAGGCTTTTACTGCAGGGATTACTCTGTTCGGCTTGACAGCGAAAGCGAGTCATGGAGCAGACAGCCTGGGCCTCGGTGGAGAGAGGAGAGAACAGAGATGATCCACCTGTACTGTGGCTCTCTGAGGGCTGGCTAAGTCAGAGCCGTGCGGATTCTAAATGACACGAGCACCTCAGCTTTAAATACCACTAAGCATATTCCTCCTGTTCAGCCCGGTAGAGAGGATTCGCACCTGCAAAGCTGAGAGCATAAAATATTACAATGGGAGCAGGGATGACATTTAAGGAGAGTTTCTACTGCACTGATAGGGATAACGTGGGGCTGAAGTCAAGTTTTAGTACCATATGTAGTTGTCATGTGATGAAGGCTCCTGCAGCATCAACAGATGGATGTGATTTAAGGGGGATAAGTAAATAAAAATAAACAGCAGTGTGTGGAGGAGGAGAATATGCAAGTAAAGCAACATTTGCTGACATCTAGACAGACTTCTGCAATATTTCTCCTGGTGCACTTCAATCCAGAATAATGCCTGTTGTACTAAATCCATTTATCAATTATCTATACCTGTTTATCCTGTGCAGGCTTGTATTCTATTCTATTCTATTATATCATCGAATGTAATTGTCATGTTTGGGGGTCAATCTAAGACAGAGGGGTTTCTTATAGTTTCACCATTTTGGACTCCTGTTACTGTCATCATACTATCTATTGTAAAACAGACAGAGACATCACTTGTACAAGCACCAGGTATGTTTTGTTTGAATAAACTTGGTTCTGCACCTCTGAATTTTTGCCCACATCTTTGCCCCATCATTGTGGTTTAGTCTGAAATATCTCAACAACTGTGAAATAATATTCATATATATTGATTGTGCCAAGATTTTGAATCTTAACCACTGTGGTGATCCTTCACTCTTCCTCTAGCGACACCTTGACATTTGCGTCCCGAGAACAACTGGCGCCATCGTCAAGTAAACATGGTAATTTGTCCAATACTCTGATTTATGACCAAATCCAAAGTAATCCAAACTAATCTCATCAGCCTAAACTGTACATAGAGTGTAGTGGTAATGTTCTACTGGTAGCATTGTAACATGCTAAACTATGATGGTGAACATGGTAAACATTATACCTGCCAAAAAATGAGCATGTTAGCATTGTGATTTTTAAACACGTTAACATGCTGAAGTTCTATCTAAGTACACCCTCAAAGAGATGCTGTCAGGCTGTGGACTCGTTCTCCCTTCTTGACATATAACAGAAGTTAATTGCTCTGAATAAAACCCTCTCTCTGCGTTGACTGTAAATGCCTTAGGCAGGATGGATATACATACTTCACTGGTGTTTGGTTAGGGCAGAAATAGCTCTACATCTATAGAGCGCAGCAGGGATGACGTATTTTTGTAGGCCAACCCAGATGTTAACATCTCCGCAATTTCTTCAATAAAAAACCGATGGGATTTTTATATTGGCTTTTGGATTACTGCAAAAAATAACACTGTTACAACCAAAAGATTATGATCCTTAAATGTTTTGTTCAGCAGGATAATCTTCACAAATGAACAGAGCTTTTATGATTTTTGAAGCCTAAATATAATCACCAGAAGTAAAAAGCTAATGTTAGGCTATAAACAAACTGCAACGTCATCACCACTAAACTCCCAAAATGCAGTTTGATTCAGGTCTACCAACCCTTAGACTTTGGGATGAGGGAACTGGAAGTGCTAAAATGTGAACTAATTTCCGTGTTTTTGGACTCATTCCTGCGGCACTCTAATTCTCTGGTGGCATAGGGAAAGGCATTCTATGAAATGTAGGAAATCAGTTCAAGAAGTAGGAGAAGACTCAGGTGGCAGAACAAGTGCTCACACCAAGAAGTTAGATCAAGTAATTAAGTAAACTTAGTAAGTTTAGTAAGTAAGTAACAATTTGTTTTCCTGCACAGAGCAGCACGGGGAGATTCGATTAATGTTCTTTTAAACAGAGGTCACATGTGTCTCGTTGAAATGGAAGTGATTTTACACTCTGTAATCACAAGTGGAACAGAAAACACAGGGGATGACCATATCATTTGTTGACACCCTTGGTTTTAGTAGGAAAAAAAACACGTTCAAAACATCTGTGTGTGTGTGCGTGTGTGTGTGTGTGTGTGTGAAATGTATTAGCAAGTGGTGCACACGTGTATTTGTGCATGTTTGTAAATAAATACAAGCATGTGTATGTGTGTGTAATTGCAAGTATGTGTATGTGCAAGCATGTGTGTATATGTTTGTACATATGTGTATGTGTGTGTGTATGTGTGTGTGTGTGTGCTTGTGTGTGTGTGTGTGTATGAAATGTTCCCAGGCAGAAAATGAGTTATGAATATGCATCAACACATTTTACTGCATATCATCATCAGGACTCTGCCAGTGACTCAGGCCAAGTAAAGCCTGCGACTGACCCTGGGACAAGCTGGAGCTAAGGTCAAGTCACATCACATTTATTTTTAGAGCGCTGTGTTTGTTCTCAGAGCAGTTTGCAGAACAACAAAGGGAGCAGCCGATACAACTGGTGACATTCTGCACAACAAATGTGTGAGCCTGCTCTGCTTTAAGAGACAAGGCAGGTTAGAGTTCTGATGAAGCACTGATGTTTTGTGTAATAACATAATATATTTTGAGGTATTCTGACTGTACTGTGAACGCAGAACTGTCGTGATTAAATATACAACTGCATGTGTATAAAGGAATCATTATATTGCTAACACTTTTAATAAACACTGCATATGACACTGTTGCAAATATCTGGAGGCCCAGTCCAGTGGATTTTCACGTTTTATGAAAGAAACAAGTTTAAATCTGCAAAATGGTTTATCTCACACTTCAATCGGAGAAAGAAAATGAAGAAGTTATGGCTTGTTGAATACTGTGGCCATGAAACGAAGTTTAAATCAGAGCGTTCCAACAGACTTCTGTAGCAGTCATGCATTTAGAATACAGGCGCCAGAAAAAAATAAATAAAATGTTAAGCCTTGAAAATGCCTCACAGTCACTTAGTGCTGGATATTTAGTTCGTGCAGTTATAAAATGTCAATTATGTTAGTAGATTATAATGGATAATGAGAAAATAGTATTTGTGCAGGAGCATCCATGATTACCCAAGCAATAAAATCATGACTATTAAATTGATACTTAAATATTTTTGTAGTTCTGTGCTTCAGAGACTTTGGACTAGTGTCAATCAGCAAACAGACACAAAAAAAATTAAAAATAAATATATGAAAAAGTGAAACAGATTTGACTTATTTTTATGTGAGGTGAATATTCTCACTTACATCTCTCTCCATATGGACCCTTAGGCGAAGATGAGCCCCTGACATTCACGCTCCCCACTTAGTGGTGTA